>NC_056579.1:13298611-13598611 GCF_018340385.1 Cyprinus carpio | reverse complement strand
CGATGTTGTCTGAAGTCTTACATCTATATAATGCATAGTGTTATTCCCTCTGACTTTATTAGTATTTTTGAATTTTTAAAGTGACGTCTCTTGCTTTTCTTCTTCACAGCTGGAGTTTGAGAGGGCTCAAGTCGAACGTTTAGAACGTGAGCGGTCAGTCCTGTCGAAGCAAGCTGAGGAGGATTTAGCGCAGCAGCAGCAGTTATCCTCAACCTTGGCGAAAGAATGTCAGAAGGCTACAGCACGGGCAGAGGAGGAGAGCCAGCGGGTTGCAGAGCTCAGCCGCCAGCTGGAACATGAGAGCAGTACTATCAAAGCCCTAAAGGGGGAGCTGGAGAGCGAACGCGCTCATGCTCAGCAGATAGAGGCGAGAGGTGAGAGAAAGCTGGCCGAATTGGATACAGAGTGCGAGCAGATGAGAGGGAAACTTCGGAAGGAAGAAAAACGATATCAGGAGCTTTTGGAGAAGTTCAATAGTCTAAAGAAAGAGTTGGATGAAATGAAAGAAAGAGAAAAGGCAGGGCTGGAAAAGGACAATGAAGAAAAGGTAAAAACTCCACAGAAAGCAACCACAGGAATCACGCCTCCTCTTAGTCAAACAGAAGTTGATGGCAAAACCATTGCATCTAAATCATCTCCACAACCCAAGCTAAATGGTCACCACACTCCCAGAGAACCAGAGTCTCCAGCAGATGAGAGGTGCAAGGAAGAGGGATCGGTGGACATTGGGGTAGTGCTCCCTGGAGGAAGTGGAGCCTTGCGGTGTCTCTCCCCCAGCAGTCCTGCCTCATCCTCCCTTAGCTCATCTCCTTGCTCTTCCCCAGTACTGACCAAGCGTCTGGCCTCTCTAGGCTGCTCTAGTCCGACCTATCCATCCTCTTTCCAAGTCGGGATCAACCAGCGATTCCAAGCAGCACGCCACAAGTTTCAGCAACAAGCTGAGGCAGAACACAAACACGAAGTATCCATTGTCCACTCCCCTCGAGACCTCTCTCCTACTGCGGCTGTTCCTACTACTCCAGACAATTCTGCAGCAAAGCAGATTGCCCGAAACACTGTCACTCAGGTGCTGTCACGGTTCACGAGCCAACAAGTGGCAAGTAAACTCCCTCCGTCCAACAGCTCGCCCTTTGGCACTGATTACCGCAATCTGGCCACAGCCTCCTCACCGACAGGGAAGAGCCCAGGACTTCTTTCACCAGGGATCCGTTCACCAATAATTCCTAGGGCGGAGAAGATTCATCCATCCCCTGTTGCTCCCAAAAAGCAGGGGGTCAACCAGTCTCCTGGCTCACCAGTACTTTCTGGAAGGGCCAGCCACTTCCCCGAGCTCTCTGGGAGCTGTGGTCTCACCAGTGGTCAGGAAGATGCAAAAGAGTTTGACTTGGTCATGTCATCATCTACTTAACCAGCCTAGAGTCCACAGCCTGTCCTTAGCCTTCTCCACTCCATTCCCTCCAGTGGCATTTAAAGCACTCTCTTGAGAACCTCAAGGTTTCCGTCTTTTGTTATTTTTCACCCTTATTGTCATGTCATAGTTGTTCTTAAGAGGGTAGTTCACCAAAAAATGAAAAATCTGTATTTATTTACTCACTCGCATGCCTTTATGACCTTTTGGATCTTTTTGCTTTCCTGGACTTTCAGTGGAGGAAAACAGAAACCAGTCATTGAAAAATATCTTAATTTGTGATTTGATGATTAATCAAAGTCTTACAGGTTTGAAACAACATGAGGGTGAGTGAATTCAGACAGAATTTTCATTTTTGGGTGAACTGTCATTTTAAGTACCTCGTTTTGGATGTCTCCTTATCTGAAACCGTTCAGGTCTTGGAACCTCTACAAACGAGTTAATGTGTTAAAGAAAGACATCCAGAATGTTCAGTGATGAGATACTCCAGAACTGAAAACCACTGGTCTAAAAGGGTCGCCACCCCTACTCCTGGAGTGCTACCTTTCTGCAGAATTTTGCTCAAACTTTAATCAAACACACCTGAACCTGAAACCTTCGGTATCCCAGAACAAACCTTAATGAATGATAAAATGGAAGTATATAAAGTAAAAACTGTGCTAAGCAAATAGTGATTAGTCTTCAACCAATCGGTCAGTCTTAGGCTACTAATGAGAAAATGATGTCCGTCTTGATCTGTCTGGTGACTGACGTTTATATTACGTTTATGGTAAATATATAAACTATTGGTTTTCTGACAAGCAGTAATATATAATGTGCAGTTGCTGTTAACTTCCTGAGTCTATGTTGAAATAAACTACTGGAGATATGAACTGATATGAAATGGTCATGGAAAACCTCTGTGTCCTACTGTATTGCACTATGACTACATCGTCCTCTAGTGTCAGTCTGAAGTGCTGCTCAGGAAGCTGCCACCTGGTGTTTGGGCAGCATTAAACATCAGCCAAACCAGAATACCTTCTCTGTAAATGAAGATTAAAAATGCTTGTTTATATGCCACACAAATTCTTGTCATGTGACATGATAGTCAACAATATTTACAATTAAGTTAAAATTGTGTGTTCTGTGAATGTAATTCTGGGTGTAACAACCATGCCTGGATGTATTACTCCATCGCTGATTTTTATGTTTATACTGGTCAGTCTTATATTTAAAATGTAATTTTATTAAACATTAGGTAGAACCTATAGCACCAGTTTACATGATTCAACACCCTGGTAAAAGCACAAATGAGTAATGTCATTTAATGATTACTTTACCCTGGGACTTTTTCTTTTCTTACCTCTATCCTTCTTGAAGTCTTTTGGCATTTAAACTTTTTAGTATGAAAATAGATATGCTTTTATGTTTGTGTAAAAATCTTGCTGGCATGAAGGTATTGCTCACATGAATACAGTATACAATCTTAACTTGCTTATAAGAGAACAAAGTATGTTGGGGTTTTATGAGTAAATGGGGTGCATGTATCGGTCCTGTCCTACAGGTTTCAGCTGCTCTACTGTCATTCAATGTTTTTGTTTTTAATACCTCACCATTTCTCCTACTGTACTGAAACCTTTTTAAGTAGCAGTTTAGATTTTTACTACTGGAATGTTTTTTTTTTTTTTTTTTTTTTTTTTTTGTGCATCAATAAACCTGAACAGAAACTTGGAATTTTTATATTTCTACCTGAGACTTTCAAAGAACAGGTTCTAAACTTTTAGCTAGCTGTATGAGTTTCTTAAATTAGTTGCTTCTTCCCATATGATTTTTACAGCAAATTAGCAGTGTTGAATTTATGACCAACCAATTTTCCCCCTAAGTTAACTTTTTTTTTTTTTTAATTCAACTGATTTTATTGTGAATATAGTCCTCACCCTAAGAACATCATAAAGGATAAGAGTAAATCTGTATAGACCTCAGGTACAAACACAAGAGTTTGCACAATAAAAGCTCAGCAGTATACATTTAGTCATTTTGGTGCCATTTACTGTGAGCAGACATTATGTTTGCATGAATTAAAATCTGAAAAAATAAAGGTTATGAGAGACAGAGAATATGCTAGTCTTACAGGATGGGTGTATTTTACAGAGGATCTTGAATGGAACAATCAAGACAAACAAGGTTAACGTGAAAGCAGTGTGGCAGAAACATGCAGTTGCAACACTGATGGAGCCCTCAGTGCTCTGGCCAGAGAGGCAGATTTACTGTGTGGGTTGTGGATATGTTGCAGACTGTGGATACCTTAAATGCATCACAAGTACCTGTAACAGACAGTCTGAACCTCTATATGTGAAATCAATTCAACTGGTGTATAAATATAAAAATCATTGATTAATTTGGGTGTCTTTTTGGGTTATTAAACCATTTTAGTTTAGCAGACTGTGAGTCACTGTTAGACAAAGATACGGTGAAAGCAGTTAAGACAGATGGCCATTCCAAACCCAGACACAAAGCCCATTCCCCTCCTCTCCTCTCCTGACCTCATGCATTCCCTGTTTCAGCCTGGAGAGTTGAGGTTGTCAGTAGGTGGAGGAGGTGGAAAAGGTGAGATTGTCGTCTGACTGGGGTTTGGAGATACAGTGAGTGAGACATTACTTATCCACCATTTTAAAACACAAAACCGTTTGCACAAGCATTGCAGCTATCACAGTTCACAAAAAAGACAAAAATCAAAACAATACAAACTCTTTGAGTGACTTGCGAGCGGGTAAATGAGAGAAAACCAACAATTGCCGATAATTTAGATCCACGATTCCCTCCGAGTTCTCATTTGAACCTCATCCACGGCTGAGACCCATCCATTAATGACAAAGCTGAATGGAATCACATCCTCTTTTAAAACAGAAAAAGGTTTTTTGACTTTTTTTTTTTTTTTTTTTTTTCATTTTTGGGATGCTTCTTCATGCTGAGCGAATGGCGTGTGGTGTTCTGAGCGCCGGCTCTGCACTTGAACAGAAGGAAGAGGAACCGGGTCAATTTCTAAGCGTTTTGCATCTCTTTGCCGATCTTGTAGCTAAGGATCTTGTTCCAATCGATCTTGGTGCGAGTGACGGGCAGTTGTCTGCGGAGAGCTTTGAAGGTGGTGTCTGACATTGTCTGGTAGTTCTCACTGATGGCCGTCTGAAGGGAAACATTTAAGCAACGCAAGTGTTAAACTGGATTCATTAAAATTAGGGATGCACTAATCTTCTGAAATATAGGGCTGCCCCCTAATAGTCGATGAGAAGAGGCTTAGTCAATCAAAATTTTATTAGTCGCAGAAAAAAAAACATTCCAAAGGGAGTGACAAAGTCACGTAGCCCATGACGAACATATAAACAGCTGTTCTATGTAGTAAATACAGTACATCGGACACCCAAGCGTTTGTTTTGTTCATCGACCTCAAATGTGGCTTATCATCCGAAACATGTAAGTAGTAGCAACATTACATGGCCATTCAATCAGTGTTAACCTAGAAAAAGTGTGCTATTCAAGTGTTTGTGCAGAGTGTGGAAGCTGAATAGTAGCGTGCTCACTGCATGACAGTTAACTTTTGAGGCACCGCTGTGATCATTTGCATTTAACTTAAAATACTCTGTCATTTTTGCGAATACAGAGTAATACAACTTTCAAATTTGTAAAAGTTTTACTATTATTTGTGTGCACTCACAATAACAACAAAATGTTGTGCTATTTTAAAATGCCGCTTTCTGCCATTTAGGTCTCTATGAACTTGAGCATGTCAAAAACAATCAACGGAAACTCCATGCTTGCCTTACAGAAATGAAAAATATTTCTATAGAAAATGAAAAGCTTTTAAATGAACCAATTCAAATGGAAAACAAATATTTTCAGTTATGTAATCCGTATGAAACATACATGTCCACTGTGAAGATGATGAGTCAGTGTTGTCACCTTATCACTGCAGATGAATATACAGAAAACACTAGTTTATCAATGAATTATTATAATAATAACGCAGTCGTCTTGCTGTTTTTTCCTTGACGCGTTCAAAATCATTACTTCTGCGGTGCGCTGTGACAAGTTTCATGTGTGCGCTTGAGAGCTGATAGGCTATGGGCAATTAAAGGCTCATGAAATATATGGTTTATTAATATAAACATGTGATTAGTCAATTTATTGCTAAAAATGAATGACTACTACTTGACTAGAAAAATCTTAAGTCGAGGGCAGCCCTAATAAAATATTTAATATTCATCTTAATCAAAATGTAAACATATGTTGAACAGATCAAATTCTTACCTGGTAATCATTTTCAGCATTTTCAATGATTTTTACAAATTCCTTGGCAGTCACGGTTTCATTCTAGAGAGAAAAGAACAAGAATTTACTTTGCAAGAAGATTGCATCTTCTTTGCAATCTTAAACATTTGGTTGCTTGGTTAATGCTTATGTAAATATCTCTCTTTTTTAACTCACAGTCACTCCAATAGACTCCTCCACCTCTTTATGGCTCACCAGTTGTACATTACCATCCTCATAGTAATGCACCTGTAGGAAACCAAATTATTTAACACAAACTCTTCACCATCACACTTTCTTTTCTCATCCCCACTGTGTTAGTTTGTCAGGTCTCACCTGGATCTTCAATACTCCCACAACCTGAGCTGATGACTGACTAATGGTGAACTTCCACTCTGACCTGCACCGGCCATTCCTGACCAGAGAGAATCATCAGCGAGTCAGAGTGCAATCAGATATAGTCTTACAAGAGAATCAGACTCCAGACAAGGTTGTAATGGACAATTCTAATGTGGACTGTAGTAGAGAGACTCACACAAGGATTTCAGACATAAAGAATTATAGAATTCATGGCATAAATGTAGATTTAATTTGATAAGAGATAATGTACAGTCAACAGATTATTATATTATAATAAAACAAAATGTGGCAAGAGTGAATTTTTTATCACCTTTAAGTGGTCCAAAAATGACAGATGGCTGTACATAATGCCTGCTATTTAACACTTTATCATTTAAAGATATGGGGTCAGTAAGTTATGTATTTTTAAAAGAAATTAATACTTTGAATGAGCAGTTCTACAAAAGACTACAAAATATTTTATATTACAAACAAATGCTGTTCTTCTTAACTTTCTATTCAAAGAATCCTGAAAAATACAGCATTTTCATAAAAATAAGCAGCAAAATGGTTTTCGACATTGATAATAATAAGAACCATTTCTTAAACATCAATTCATCATTTTGGAATGATTTTTAAAGAATCACATGAAGGCTGGAGTAATGACTGCTGAAAATTCAGATTTGCCATCACAGGAATAAATTACTTTTTAAAATATGTTTAGTTCAACTCTTCAGTTAAACAGTTAATAATAATCATAATAAAATTGTAAATAATAATTATTTACCATTTTATTGCAATTATTATTAACTTTTAAATAATTCATTGAAATTGTACTTTACAATATTACTGTTTTTACTGTATTTTGATCAACTAAATGCAGCCTTGGTGAGCATAAGAGAATTTTCAAAACATTTATGTTTTTAAATTACTTTTTTTTTTTTTTTATTAACATTTAAATCTTACCAATTCCACATTTTTGAACAGTAGTGCAAAAACATAAATGCACCAGAATTGCTAATTTAAAATATCATGAGACTACTATAATAAATAAAGTTATGTATAATATCAGTTGCCTGGGACTAAAGTCAATTATATAGTTCAGCAATATTATACAAGTATTCCAGAGAGTGGGTTTAAGGACATAAAGCATTGAACACTACTCACCAAAAGTTTTTGGGCTGGAACTGATGACCCTCAATACAAGCAATAATTGTTTGCTGTCCGTCAACAGTCTTCCCATACACCTGCAGCAAACATCAGTGCATATGATTTCACAAACAATGGCTGCAAGCATAAATGTAAATGCAGCAAGTAACTAACAGTAACAGAAATGTGTTAAAAATTCTTTTTTTTCTGTTTAGATTCCCATAGGAAAAATGTGTACCGTGCAGACTCCAGTGGGATAGTGCTCTTTCACGTAAGCACTGAGCGCTTCGTCACAGGCGTCCCTCCAGGATCGGAGGGCAGTCTCTCCCTCGTAAGGCTGAGGATCACTCGCTTCCTTTCGCAGGTGATCGAAACGAAATGACACCCGCTTCCGTGGGTCGAAGAACCGCCCCTGACCCAGATCCCCATGCTCAGTGATCAGAACCTGCAGGAACAGGATGTCACTTCCTCTTTAGGCTAAATTAATCACACACAGATCTGCAGCTCTACTATCGCAGCAGCAAACACTCACAATACAATGCTCACACCTGCCCTAATCAATCACAAAGTACACAAAGATCTACAGAGCAAAGTTTACACCCATCTTAAATAAATAATGTGACAATAGTGTGCTCTCTGTTTAAAATAACACAGAGTATCATGGCAGCACAGGAATTAAACGTACACGCACATTTCCAAAACCGACTGAAATTACTTCTTTAAATCGTGAACTTACCGACTCCTCACTACCATCCAGTTTGACAGGAGTGAACTGATCCATGTTATACTGAGCAAAGGCACTGTGAAACAAAAAATGAGACAGTGCAACATGTATATTTCTTGTAAAAACTTTCAACTATATACAGATGCATCTGGACATAACGTGATGCACAGATCTGTAAATATCTTACTGTGCTGCCCCTTCCCGAAGGAGGTTGTCATTGTTGAGTAGAAGTCGCACATCTACAAAAAACACAGTAATTAAAAAATCAATCACAAACCGTAGCACAAGTCTGGTACAATATAAAATAAACTGGTTTGAAATCAGGCGTTTGTTTCAATGAGCGAGAGAGCAGTAATGAGGAACCGCCAATTAAACTGCAAGAAAGCAATGCACTGTGAAGCAGGAGCAAAAATAAATAAATAAACATCAAACGGCTTCATATGCCTCCCCAAGCATTTTGTGTATTTTTTCCTGTTTTGCTTTATGTACAAATCAGTAAAAAATTATCACAAGCATTTCCTCCATGTTGTTTGATGCTGGTGTCACGAATCAAATCTCTTGTTGTTACTAGCATGAGTCTGTATGAGATATTCTGGGACTGCAGCTTCAGGTGGGTAGGAGAATGTTGCAATCAACAGAAAACAAGAAACTGTACACTACCATTCAAAAGATTGGGGCTAATACAATTTTATAAATTCCCTTATGCTCACCAAGGCTGAATTTATTTGACCAAAAAATATAGTAAAAACTGTAATATTGTGAAGTAGGGCTGCACGATGTGTCATTTAAGCATCGATATCGCGATGTACGAATCCACGATAGTCACATCGCAGGATGTGCGATGTAGGCTGTCGTAGTTGATCCGTTATTCATTAACCGTACGGGCCAGCTGCCCCCGGCCAATGACGAATGTGATTCGCGGATTAATTGCACAGCTTAACCATCATAGAGTGAAAGTTTATCATTTGCATGTGTTTTTAAGTCCTGTCAGTTTAACAGGGCGCATATAAGAACGAGCAGAGAGAGAGAGAGAGAGAGAGAGAGAGCTAGCGAGAGAGAGCCCCGGCGCGCGCGCTCGCTCACCTTCACCGTCTTCAAACAACACGAGCGCTGTCTTGCTCTCTCTCCCTCGCGCATATTAATCAAAATCAATTGACACGATGGTGCCGAGAAAAAAAAAAAAAATATCCAGTGATGAAATGTTTTCTGTGTTGTCAAATCTTGTGCGATATCCTAAACTGCCGAGGATAATTACACAACGCGTGCCGTACACATCTGATTCGCGAACTAATGATTCCTTTGAACCGATTCAATTTAATGAATGGTTTTAAACACCTGACCTTTCCAACACTGAACTCGCGAGACGTCTGAATTGGTGTATAAAAAAATCTGTAACACTTTACAACTAATATTCTATTTATTAAAACTATTTAACTACGTTATTTAACATTTACTATTACTAAACTGCACTTCTACAACATTGTTAATTTCAACATTTAGGCGTTGCTATAGCCTTCATTGTTGAAATCAAAAGTTGTGCAGTATTTGTTAACATAGTTAATGCACTGTGAAGTAACATTACCAAACAATGAACAGCTGTGTTTTTATAAACTAACATAAACTAAGATTAATAAATATAGTAACAAAAGTATTGCTCGTGGTAAGTTCATGTCAGTTAATATGTTAACAATTCAAACCATATCCTAAAGTTACAAACAAATAATTTACTCTAATTTAAATAATACTCTGATGTTTAAATCATTTAAAATGAGAATGTAAGTGTGTTCGCCCCATTTTTGTTTGTAAGAAAACATTAGATTAGATTTCATATCGCAATATATATCGCAGAAAAATAAAATATCGCAATGTCATTTTTTCCCAATATCGTGCAGCCCTATTGTGAAGTATTATTACAATTTGAAGTAGCTATTTTACATATTATAATACATTTTAAAATGTCATTTATTCCTGTGATGGCAAAGCTGAATTTTCAGCAGCCATTACTCTAGTCTTCAGTGTCACATGATTAGACTGTCAACAATCAATTGTTCTAATGACACTCACCATTGAACACTTCATTGAATTCTCCAGGGGGAGCGTGGGTCACAAAGTTAGCTGCAATGCGGACCTGCAGAAATAACACATAATAAATTATAAGTGGGCACATATTTGTCTCACTAAAACACTGTGGCTTCTGCACTACTGAATCACAGCCAGTTTCCAGCGGGTGACTCTAGAGCTCAAATTACCCCATATACACTCCCTGTAACACTTCAAGAACACACACCGCTGAGTCCTTAATAATACACATATCCCAAATACACACAACTGCTAAATGTCCAAAAACATCTAACTCAAACTGAGCAACTGTTGTGTGCTATTAAAGCATCCAAGCAAAATATTTTGAAGTATTTAACTTAAAACTATTTAACTTTCCTTTAACTATTTACCTTAAAGGGGTCATATGATGCGATATCAATTTTTTCTTTCTCTTTGGAGTGTTACAAGCTGTTGGTGCATGAAGAATATCTGTAAAGTGGCAAAGACTAAAGTCTCAAATCCAAAGAGATATTCTTTATAAAAGTTAAGACTTGTCCACTCCCTCCTAAAATGCCTCATTTAAACACGCCCCCACGTCCACGTCACGATGTGGGAAGATTTGCATAACACTGCCAAAATGTTCACACATTTCATTTTGAATCTCAAAGGAAGAAGGCGTAACTTTTATTCTCTCTGTAGTATTGTTGTTGCCGCTATTTGGGGGGACGCTGTGTTTCACTGTGAAAGCGAAACTACTTTGTTTGGCCTTCCAAAAGAGGACAATATCAGCTTCGTCATGCCTACAGCTGATCCGTGCTGGTCGATGAGAGATACATCAACTTAGCGCTGTGGATCGCCACATTTGTCCTTCGTCGAATCCACCAGACACACAATTCTCTAACCCGCTGGCCGTTCCTCACTCAAGCCTGCAGTGTGTGACACTGTGTGATGCATTTTATGGAGGACTGTTTCCTGAAGCTGCAGACTAGCTACAATGGGTCTGTACTCAAAGGCTGTTCTATAAAGTGGGGCAGTACCAACTTTGCAAGGACAGTCTGGCGCTTCTGACTCACAGCCTGTAAGTACATGTTTTATATTTAAAGAATTTGCCACTGATGATTCAAACGCGGGTTTTGAGCATTGTAGAGTAGCGCTTGATGTTTGTCATTTCTCCGATCACAAATGGAGACATGGTTTTATGTTTGCATGATATGCAATGCCTCGCTTTTCAGAACGATAAGCTTTGTAAAAATCAATGCGTTTCAGAAAGGCAGGGCACAGAGGAGCAACAATAATGTACATTATGTGGAAAATAATGTGTTTTTTGAACCTTAAACCAAATGAACACATTGCACTATACCAAATACACAAAATAATGTTCTTTTTGGCAACGTCACATGACACCTTTAACTTTGTAGGGCTGCACGTTTTGGAAAACAATATTTGTGATTATACATCAAGATTGCTATATAACAGTACAAGGCAGTGGTCTCAAAGCTGTCCTGGAGTACCCCCAGCCCTGCACATTTTGTATGTCTCCCTCATCTATCACACCTGATTCAACTCATCAGCTCATTAGTGGAGACTGCAAGACCTGAAGTGGATGTGTCAGATATAGGTAGACATACAAAATGTGCAGTGCTGGGGGTACTTCATGGAGAGGTTTGAGGACCACTGGCATAAGGGATTACATCTCTCAGCTGGCCTGGGAACACCTCCCAGGATGTACGGGTGTCCTTACACAGCCTGCTGCCACTGAGATCCGGTCCCAGATGAGTGATGGAAAATAGATGGAATGGGTGGATATAATAATAATAATAATAATTCAACAAGTCAAATAAATTAGAACTATTGTAATATTTAATTGTAAAATAAAAATAGAGTATACAATTAACACATTGGATTCCATTAAATTTCATACAGCTAATGTCTTTCAAACCCATATATGTTTGACCAACAAAACACTTTTTAATAAAAAAAAAGGGAAATAGATTAACATAATGGGAAGCATCTAGCAATTTGTTTAATTATTATCTCATGTGGCCTAGCTGGGGAAGTCAGCTGAGCCTGTTACTCAAAGCTCTGACAGTATGCAGTAAATGACCACATGTAATTAAAGGGGAAGAAAATATGTGACAGTTAAATGCAGCTTTTAGAGAAGAGACAGATGCTGACAGAGACTGACCTAAAGAGCACAAATAAATCTGAATCCACCCGTCTGCCCCATATAAAGTTAAAACTACTGTCAAAGTGACAGACCATAATGACAGTCTTGCCATTCAGTCTCAACATATGGAAAGATGCAATTAATAGCCACCGGTAAACGACACTGTCCATCACTAACATTCTTCCTAAGATCTCACTTGTGTTTCACTGCAGAAACAACACGGTGGTGTGTAAATAACGACAGAATTCTCAATTTTGACTAAACTTTCTTTTTAAGACAGCGTAGATTGCAGACTTCCACCTCAAAACACACCCGCTCCTGCGGTCGTAACTTCATCCGGCCGAGGCTTTCGGTTCAGATGGCTGTTGTGTCAGGCAGATCTGACATCTGCTGTCCCACACATGGTAACGTTAACTCTACCGAAGCACGCCCGTTAAAGCCCGGAGGCTCGGTTCGGAGTGGGTGGATCTGCTGCGATCTATTTCTGAACTCCCTCTGACAGCTAACTGCTAACAGCTGACGCTCTCAACACTTCACTCAAAACAACACGGCCATTTCGGCTTTAACGGACAGCGTGTGACTTGCTAAAACACTGCTTGTTGCTCGGTGTATCGTTGTTGTTAAACCAGGTCTCTGCGTTTTACAAGAGTGCAAAGCAGCGATTTCACTTCCTCACAGATTAGCACACGGCTAACCGGCTAGACAACCTCGCGCTCCTTCCGGCAAGCAGTTATTCATCCTTCTGCACGCGGAGAGTTTTAATATAAAGACGTGCAAGCGTGTGTATTTGGGCGGTTTGTGAAAGTTAACAATGTTTTATTTTTACCTTCTCCTCGTCTGAAAGCGGCTCCTCAATGTCGGTCATCTTGGCTGTGGCGGAGCCTGACACCGCGGCGCATGCTGGGTAGCGCGCGCTGTCACGCTCGTGACCATAATAGGGCAAAACGGAGTGCGAGCCGCCGCCTCGCGCAGCTCCTGCTCTCCTCTCCCGTCTAGCCTACTCCGGTCTTACAATCAGCTCGCGGAGAGGATATACGGGGAGCACGACTTCGAGCTGCACTTTTTAACTGGGATTTTGAGTCTTTTCGATCAGTTCATAAAAAGGTTCGTGTAGTGGTCCTTTCTGCAAGTTACATTCTTACGCCAGTAGGTGGCGACAGGTGAACGTGTTTTTGTCAGTGAATAATTCACTCAAAAGATTCTTTAAACAACACCAAGTTGATCGAAACACATCTTCTTATCCTTTTTTTTTTCTTATGAAAAATTGATAAAACAATATCAGTAAAATCTGCATGTCATGCTACATAAATTGACTACATACAGTCTAAAATATAAATTACCTGAACTCTTTAATATCCCAGGTTCTAACTTCTACCCAAGGTTCATTTTAAATAAAGTTATTGATTTGCATACAACTTGGCTTGGCCAAAGCGTCAAAATATATATATAACCTAACCCTAATAACCCACACCCTAAACCTTACAGAACACTTTCTGCATTTAAAGATGGTTTTATTTTATAATTTTATTATTATAATTATTACTATCATTATTATTTTTTTTAAAACTTTTTTAATACAAAAAAAAAACATTTTAAAAACAGTTTGTAAATGGTTAAATAGGTACGCATTAAAATAAGGCTCCTGTACTGTTAATAAAAATAGTATTTACAGTAAAACAAAATAAATGTTCTTTCTGTTTCTTTTTTCCTTCATACAGAAACAATCATCCAACAAACAAACTAACTTCTGACGTACAAAAAAAAAAAAAAAAAAAAAAAAAAAAAAAACACTTTATTAACCGCGATGGTCGCGATTAGCCTGCCATTATCCTTAAGAAGCACATTTACATCTATAACCAGAGATGAAATCACTGCAGGCCAACATCATGCACATCTGGGGCATGTTTTATTCTCAAGAGCTTCAAAATTCACTTACTCAAGTGGAGATAAGTAGAAAAGTAGGCCTTTTCTATTAACTTTTTTCACCTGCTGAATTAATTGCAAAATACATGGACTTTTTTTGTATGCCACTTCAGAGTGTATGCCAAAATCATGAAATGCAATGTACATATAAATGCAAGCAGGACACTATGAAAGTCGATCTCAGGAAGAGGACTAATGCGCTTGCCTGGAGAGAAGTACACCACAGGGGAGCCTTTAGGCCCCTATTTCCCCCTGTGTCTCTCTGTTCCTCTTCTTCCATCTCTTCCGTCATGTCTCATCTCTTCTGTCAGAGCCTGGATCTTTTATGTTTTTTACTTATAGCACCATACCTATTAAATATACAATATTTCAACCTACAGATTAAATATGATTCTTAACAGAGCAGATTCAAACAAAGTAAAGGCAAACATTACGTCCAGACTTGCAAATTCTTTCCACAACCTTTCAAACAGCTTTCAAGCATGGACGTATGATATCTAAACGGGGAAAAAGAGCAAAAGGACACAGAGAGGAATATTTTTTTTTTCTAGCCTATAGTACATTCTCATAGTTGAACACCACAAAACGTTAACTGGAACAAATGTGTGAACTCTTGAAAGCCTTATAATCACAACACAGCAAAATAGGGGTAGTGAGGGATGAGAGAAGCGAGAGAGAAAGTCATCCATCACTAATGTGTCCTCTCTTTGATCATAACCAACATTAGTGTCTGTTGGTTTATATTTCTTGCATTTGTTTTTGGTATTTATGCGTGTGGTAACCTTACCTCCTGTGTGTGTGTGTGTGTGTGTGTGTGTGTGTGTGTGCAGCGAGGAAGTGAGGTGTGTTCCCACGACCTGTGCGTGTGGTAACCTTACCTCCTTTTGATCCTGCTTTGCCCTGATAGATTCTGCCTCAAACACTCACACACATACTTGGGAAGGCACTGATGTGATGTGACAGTTGTTAAGGCCTCTTGCTTTGATGTGGAGGTATTATCCCTTCTGCGATCCAATCAAACACACACAGACCTCTTCCAAACCACACACATGTGCTGTAACTGAGCAGCTTTTAGTAATTTCACATCAGATTACACAATCTATACCACATCCTTTTTTTAAACAAAAAACAATTTCAAAAATTTTCAAACAGGTTTCCTCCTCTATACTCCATTTGTCAAACAAACAGACAGCACTGTCCCAAAACTATGTATATGTGCTTTAGTATGCCCAACTTTTTTTCTTCATACAGTATTGCAAAAAACACACACTATATAAGGAACAGCTTGGGCAGGAATGATAACAAAATATAGACATTGCAAATTATACATAAACAACTAATAATCAAATAATAAATAATAGCAATGTAGCTGATAATATAATATAAAAAATACAGTATAATATAACTTACAATTAGTATATTTGTAATTTCAGTAAAAATCCTTTACAAATGTACATTTTCCAGAGAAACAAAACTGCATAAGATTTTAAGTTGTTGTGTTTTTCATTTAAGTATTAACCTCACCAAATGTTTTATTTTTGCAGCCATTTTTGCATTGCATGATTTATTTGTCATTTTTTTCAGCCTGTTCAGCTGTGCTTAGTTGAAACAGAGTATTTCTTTGTCTCTCTATACTTCTCTCTCTCTCTGTCTGAACCTAAAGAGGTTGAGATGGTCCCAGTTGCACCAGTAAGATGCTGTTAAGGGTCCCTTCTTTGCTGGAAGGCTTTATTTTCTATTTTATTAAACACCTCAAACCGAGACTGTCAGCTCATGCATTTAAGAAACAAAACCATAGACAAACAGTCTATGGAGACCTCCAGTTATCCAGATGAAGGGTTCTGTGCCTTAGTGGATCAAGCTCAGCTTATAAAATCTTCTTTTGGAATTTCAGACATTACTTTGTGGCTTCAAATGTGATGTGAATAACTGCTATTAGTCAAGCTTTTGGCCTCCTGCTATTGCTGTCACACAACCAATAAGACTGGAATGCTTCATTCATCTCCACAGATGAATTCTGGTTACGACTGAACCTTGTCTTTAGCACTAACACACACACAGTGAGGACAGTGAAAAATCCCTCACACAGGGGCTATCATCATTCCTCTAAACCCAGACAGCAACACAGAGACAGAGGAGGGGGACAGAAGGTCAGGTTTGTTTGACGGTAAAGCATCACAACACCCTGCAGCGTTTGTTTTTGCTGCTGGTATTTTTTTTTGGGGGGGGGGGGGGGGGGGGAAGCACTATCAGCATGTTCAGGTGTGTGTCGGGATGTTTATGTGTGTGTGTGTGCTATGAGGTGATAGTGTTTTGAGTAAACGCCTGGGAAAACTATTGTAAATGTAAAGTCATCCATTAATCACATCTGACATTTTCTTTTCTTTTTATATTTGCACATAGGTATATCATGCACTTGTTTTTATCAGGAAAATAAAACATATGGACTCCATTAGATCCATACTGCCCTACAAACACAAAATGCATATATGAACACATTTAGTCAAAACTGAATTAAGGGTGATATTTGGTTTCATAGATTATGATATGATTATGTGATTACATTATGTGGTCACAGGTTTGGTTACATTCAGAGAAATCAGTGTTATTTTAATATTATTTATATTGCATTTATTAATACATTTATTTGGCTTTTATTTTTATATTTTCAGTTTAAATTTTAGTTTTAGTAATATTATCATGTGCTTTTGTCATTTCTTTCTTTCTTTAGATTTAATATATTTTTATTTAAATTTTAGGAGGCTTAATATATATATATATATATATATATATATATATATATATATATATATCTATATATATATATATATATTGCATTTTAGTTGTAGTTAACAGCACCAAGTCTTCAAAGAGTAAATGTGCTGTTCTCTTCCACACATTTGTATCTTGTAAATACTTGAATTGCTGGTTGCTGAATAAGTGGAATAAAGCAAGAAAAAAAGAGGGAAGAGAGGGGGAAAAGGATGAAACACTTAAATCTCTTTTTCCAAAAGTATGGGGAAAGATACAGATGAATGAATCAAAAATAAATTCAAACCAGAGGAGAAACAGAAAAGCAAGACTCCTTTATTGCACAGAGTTTGCTCTTTCATAGCTTAAGAGACTTTACTGTGTTCTAAGGTATTTTAAAGATCAACTTTGCCTCAGATGTTTCTCCTAGAACGGAAATAAAGAAGAAAAACAAATGAGTCAATTGTTGACTTGGTCTTAGATGAATTTGATGGGAAATTTGGGTTCACACTGTGACTTTTAATTTCATACTTTGGAATATTAGTGAATCGGAGCAGAGTGTGAGACACTGTTGAGATCTGAGATTGAGACCTTCTCCATTTAATATCATTCTGTCTCTCTGAAAAAACAACTGTAATATTAAAAAGATGATTTACTTTTGTGTGGGTGTCAAGAGGGAGAAAGAGAGATAGAGGACGATTATTGACAGACAGCGATATGTCGTGATGTTGAATAGCAACATATCTGTGATGTGATGTGCTGTGCTGTTTGTTCTAGTT
This sequence comes from Cyprinus carpio, assembly GCF_018340385.1. Lineage (NCBI taxonomy): Eukaryota > Metazoa > Chordata > Actinopteri > Cypriniformes > Cyprinidae > Cyprinus > Cyprinus carpio. The sequence continues at coordinate 13,581,047 of NC_056579.1, read as the reverse complement.
GAGTGGGAATGTGTTTATTGAAATGTTTACTGAGACTTTCAAACATGCACAAACATCTCTCTCTCTCCATTTTCTCTCACTCTCTTTCGCTCTCAATATTTAGAGAAAATCCTTGGAACCACAGACACAAAAGCAGGTCTCCACACCTGTGTCAGAGATGTACTGTACAGGTGTTTTAATCTCATTCTCTTCACATCTCCGTCAGTCATCTGCCACACTCTCTCTATCCCCCCCCCACATGCCATCTTTCTCTAACAGCTGTAGATGGGCAGAATATATGGCTATGTAAACACATTAGGAGTCTGTTTATGGCTGAGTAAACCCCTAAAGTTTAAACACTTTTGAGAAATGTGATTCAAGAGCCAAAGTGAAGTGCTGTGAGAGGGAGCGCTGTTAGGGTGTCCCTGGCATGCCTGTTTATTTTGGTTGAAGTGTCCTTGCCAGTGGACAACTCTCATCAGGGGTGAGGGGTTTAGATAATGTCAGCTCTGAGATGAGGATGAGTAAAATGTCAAACAAACCAAGGAGCAAAAGAGAAGAACTCAGCTGTTTCAACACGTGTGAGTGTGTGTGCGTGCGAATTTTTGTTTGTGTGTGTGCGTATATGTATGTGTTTTGTATGCGCATTGGTTTGTTCGTAATGAGATGGAAATTGTAGGAATTTAACAATTCTGGTTCTGATTCGACTGCATGATTCATGTTCCTTAACAATTCCATTCTATTCATTTAGAGAAGGAAAGAATGGACGTTTTTTATGGTATTTACTTCTCTTAACAAATAAGTTAATTTCCAATGGTTGAGAGAAATTCTTTATAATAATTGTTTTTATTAAAAAAAGTTCCTCATTGTTTCAAATGGAAGAAATCAAGACTCACTCCAAAATACCACAGCAATGTTCGTTTCATGAACAAAAAATTATTTTCTTTTTCTGGATTTGACTAATTTTACTAATGTTTGTTCACCTGACAAAACGTCTTTCGAAGGTAGGTTGTGAACATTATGTGATCCATAAAACAATTTTGAAAGTTGTATGTTGTGAACATTATGTGATCTAGGACTTTTAAACAATGCATGCCATAGTAAAGACTGTAAGTCTATTCCTCACAGTCTCATTTTAATGTTTAATAGGTGTCTACCTTGACTAAGGTCTATTGGATCAGTTTACAAATCACACCGAATGATTAATTTGTGAATTGGACTGATATGGTTATGGCTGTTTGCAATTCAACTGATTGATTCAGTGTTTCAGTCGAAGTGACTCTCCCATAACAACACAATGATTCAGTGATCCTGAACGACTGAATTTTAATATTTTGACCCTGACCCTATAATCCCAGGAACTAAATTTTGTACATTTTGTGTATTCAGAGAGCATCAGTACATTTAAACTCACAGTCACTAAGCAACTTGAAAGGCACCTGAATTATCCCCAAGCCCTCTATCTGTCTGTTCTCTGTCTCACTCTTGCACACTCATACCTTTCAGAGGGCTGGAATCCCATGCATTTGACCCGGAGACCCTTAAGCCAACAAGCAGACTCAGGACTCACTCGCTCATACATTTAATCAGATAATCAATATATCATAAATAGAATAATATAATGTACAATATCATAACTCAACTCAGTTTTGTTTATATAGCACATTTAAAAACAGAAGGGTTGACTTCACAAGTAGCAAAGTAACAAGGATATATATATACTTACAAGCGAGAAGATATATATATATATTGTTTTCAGCTGAGATTTACAATTCTCAATTTATGGGGTTGACCAAATATAAAGGGGAAGGTTATTCCACTACAGAGAATCACCTTTTGACTTATTATTAGAGCAAGAGACAAACCAGAATATATCACCAATAATTAAACTATACCATCCAAATAACCAACCATATATTTAAGTAAACGCACAAAATACAGTGTTGTCCAAAAGTTTTGAATAAAAGTGCAAAAGAAAAAAAATCATATAAAATAAATCTTTTAGATTCTGCACTATTCCTAGGTTACTTACAAAAAAGTTTATGATATTTATTTATTTGTATTTATGATAATAAGAAAGCTTGTGTACAAAAATTTAGATGTTAATGCTCTTTGGATTTTTCTCAAATCATGATGGAGAACATAATCATCAAGTTTTACACAAAATTGTGTAGTTTATGCAGCTTGATTGCCATTAAAGCAAAAGCCAGAACAAATCAAATATTTTGAAATGCCATTTTTTTCAAATCAACCTTAAAGGGATAGTTTTCACCCAAAAATGAAAAATATGTCGTTAATTACTCACCCTCATGTCGCTCCAAACCCGTAAGATTTTTTTTTCATCTTTGGAACCCAAAGATATTTTGATGAAATCTGAGCGCTCTCTGACCCTCCATAGACAGCAAGGTAACTACCACAGTCAAGGCGCAGAAAACATAGTAAAAAGCATTGTTAAAATGGTCCATATAACATCAGTGGTTCAACCTCAATTTTACAAAGTTACTAGAATACTTTTTTTGTGCAAAGAAATAAAAATAATGACTTCAACAATTCTTCCCCCTCCCGAGTTCTTCTCTCTCCATCTGCCACCATTATTGAGAGTAACACAACGCATGCGCATGAGGCTGCTGACGTAGAACCACGCATGCACTGCACCTTGTTTACAAGCAGAGGAAAGCACGGGCATGCGCTGTGTTACTCTTCATAATGGCATAGATGGTAACTTGGGGGAGAATTTTGCACACAAAAAGTACTATAATATCTTAATAAAATTACTTTGCACACAAAAAGTATTATCATATCTTCATAAAATTACGGTTGAACCACTGATGTCACATGGACCATTTTGTCGATGTTCTTGGTACTTTTCTGGGCCTTGACTGTGGTAGTTACCTTGCTGTCTATGGAGGGTAAGAAAGCTCTCGGATTTCATAAAAAGATCTTAATTTATATTCCGAAGATGAACAAAGGTCTTATGAATTTGGAATGACATGAGGGTGAGTAATTAATGACAGAATTTTCATTTCTGGGTGAACTATCCCTTTAAACTCAAAATGTTCTACTAATAATGTAATTAATATAATAAATAAAATGTGTAAATTTGACAAATGCAAAGTATTTTTACTCATGTCTCAGACTTTGAAGAGCAAAAACAAAGAAACAATGAAAAAAATGTCTTAAAATCACTGCACACTGTATAGACTCCAATTCCTATCATACTCATATGGTCAGTGAGTGCAAAATTTCCTGTGAACAGTATGCCAGAAAGAGATGGATAGAGAGAAGAATAACAGGACAGATCAGTTGAAGGCATTCTTAAGTGCTGACTCAGGGGATTTTTCTTTATAAATGGTACCATGTAATGGACTCTATGTTCTGTTTTGCGATCACTCCCTCTGGCCGTCTTCTGCAGTTTTATAAACATACTGTAGGTAAAACCATAAAGCTGCTCCTCCTAGAACTTATACCTCTCTGTATCTCTCTATCACATACACAACCACACTATATATTTCACAACCCCAAACATGTGCAGCAGAACGTACGCATCAGATCAGGCACCTTTACTCACTTTTCCTACTACATTAAAGGCAACTAATGCAATGGTTCTGGGAATATGACTTGATATGAAGAAGCCTTATACTAAGCGGCCCCTGTTCTCCCTTAAATACACTTAAAGTAAATAGAGAGAAAAAGGAAAAATAACCACAACTCAAAGAGCTTGAATTATATGGAATAAAATGACTGTCAAAAATCAATTGTGCATAAATCAAAACCATATACGTGATTCTAAAAACTTAAAAAATACTGAGCATAATCGTGATTTATTGAGGGTGCGATTCCAAAATCTGTGATCAAAACAGATACAGATATGACATTTGCTTTGTTTGTTTGAGTATGACTCCAAAATGTATAACTGGTTTAATTTACACACATGAAAAGTGTCTTTCCATAACTTTCGGGACATCATAGAGCATCAGGTCTGTGATTTTTGACAGTTTTTTTATTTCATAGAATTAGCACATATATGTGTGTATATGTGCACTGTTGTGTGCAAAACCATGATATTACATATGAATTTCTATCATATCATTACACAATCACCTATAATACATGATTTTTAAAAAATATTCTAGATTCTGTAACAACATGAATTCTTATCGACCTTATGAAGAGCTTCACCTGATGTCAGTCTGAGCAGAGGTGAATAAGGTAGAGAATGATGTATGGAGAGAAGAAGAGAGGAACTGAGTGACATTAAGGTAAAATCTGATGACATGAAGGCACTCAGATGGACAAACGGTGAGTTGTTGTCACTGATAGTGGGGGGTCTGTGATACTGATATCTTTTAGTCTGGGGCCAAGTGTATATGTATGTGTGCTTGCATCTTTCACACTGTTCTGACCAGAGTCTTGGGTCTCATTCAGATCCCAGCATGCACTGGAGCAGGACAAGGTGACAGGAGAAGTAATGAAGATGAATGTGTGTGTGTGTGTTTCTGAGAAGGCTTCTTTTCTGCTCAGATTAAGATCAGGCTTGCTGATAAAAATGCCCGCCAGGCCACTCAGAAACCCAACACTCCTCTCTTCTCTTCTCTTTCCTCACCTCTCTTCATACCCCCTTTTCCTATTCCCTTCATCTCCGTCCATTCCTCTTGTATGAGTACAGGAATAAGCTTTTGTTTTCTGTCTTCCTTTATAGTCTTTTCAATAGAAGTTCATTTAATTGCAAATATTTCCCTCACTTTTCTATGTACACTATGTTGTATTTGTGTGCGATAGAACTGAAGGTCCACTACAAAATATTGTTTGGGTAAAAATGACAAAAATTAGTACTGCTATGATGAGTACTGTATGATCAGGGAGGTTTGAAATAACAACACCATATAAAATCCTAAAACAAAGTTATGAGATTTTGTAAAGAAATGTTTACATTTTGCACTATTTTTGAGATCATGGCAACAAATGGCCTCTAGTGACAAGCTAGACTGCTGTGTGACAACACAATTACAAACAGACATATGTCATAATACATACTACTGTTTGTTTGGGGTCGATAAAATTTTTTTTTTTTTTTTAAGAAATTAATAATTTACATAATAAACTGTTCAAAGGACACACCAAATGAATCAAAGACTTATAGACATTAGAATGATTTCTGAAGGATCATGTGACACTGAGGACTAGAGACATGGCTGCTGAAAATTCAGCTTTGCCATCACAGAAATAAATTACATTCTAAAATATATTGCAATAGAACATAGTTATTTTAAATTGTAATAACATTTCACAGTACTCTTTTTACTGCACATTTGATTAAATAAACGCAGCCTTGGTGAGCATAAGAGAACATTCAAAATCTTACTGACCTGAAACATTTGACTTATAGTGTAATTTACAGTTATGTGGCTATGGCCACCCAGTTTGACATGTCAGCTACTATTATATTTCACACCAACATCTTCATCCATCCAGCTAATAAATTTCACCTCATAAGAAAGCCTTCTTATTCATCATTTACATAAAAACAGTCTGTCAGGCTTCACTATATTATTTTGTTAAATCCTGAGTTCTCTTTATCTGACAAAATATTTTCTGATGGATGAAGTGAATACTAGAGTGCTGTATGAGATAATTCATTTGACCTTTTATTCAGTCTCCAAAAAATCTCTTCTCAGAACTGAGGCTGCCGGCGCATGCAGTGCAAACCCAAAATGGGCTTCTCTGAACCAGGTTTCATAAATCACTCTATGAAACCTGGATCCTAATCAGGGTCATGCACCCTCTCACTCGCCAGAGGAATTAGGTAGACCCAAACAGACCACTCAGTGGGGCCCGTTCGGTGGCATTAGTCAGATACCCTGCTACTTATTTATTTGCTGGTGACATGTGGCTGCAGGCAACACTGATCTCTCTCTATCCCTCTGTTTCTATATCTCTCTATCAGCGCCGTGATCCTCTAGGGTCACATTAAGTGTGTTTAAGGCCACTGTTAAATGGCCTGAATTATCATACTGTAACGATTAGTAATAATGGCCCACATTCAAGGTAATCTGAGAACTGTACAGCAGCCTTATTGTGCATATGTGCTTCCCTATGAGATCATACTAGGAAACACTTAATGTTTGACAGATTACGATACTTTTGCTTTTACAAAAGATTTTTGTAGGTCTATTTCAAACAAACACATAAACAGTATGTAAACCAAACAGCAGAGTAATACAGTGCTCACAATATGTTTTCATTTGCAAATATAATTGAGCTTCAGCAGGTTTTTGCATTTAAGCTACAGCAGGGTTATTCAAATCGTACCCTCGAGGGCCAGTGCACTGCAGAGTTTAGCTCCAACCCTGATCAAACTCACCTGTGATTTACTAATGATCCTGAAGACACTGATTAGCATGCTCAGGTGTGTTTGAAGAGGGTTGGAGCTAAACTCTGCAGTGCACTGGCCCTCAAGGGTACGATTTGAATAACCCTGAACTTACAATCTTCATTTGTGTGTCAAAGTATACATGACAATGCGTAATTGGATATTTGTATGATATAGACGTTGTGTGTTCCCTCTGGCTTTTGCATGAAGTGCACAGCGCAAAGACCAGTTGTAGTCTGACTGACCTGTGACCTGTATAGATGCTGAATGAAGCCGAGCTACAGTCACATTATTTAGGCCAGTCAGTCCTATTTTGCAAAAAAAGGCCTGGTATGACTGATTCAACATTTTAAAAAGACAAATTGCTGTTTCAGTTCCACTAGAACTTTCAAAGTGCACGTAAACTGACTAAAGGTACACTATCAGAAATAAAGGTACAAAAGCTGTCACTGAGGTAGACCTTTACAAAAGGTACACCTTTGCACCTAAAGAGTGGATATTGGCACTTTAAAGGTACATGTTAGTACCTATTGTACATATTAAATGGTACAAATGTATATGATTTGAAAAGGTACCACCTCAGTGACGGGGTGAAATTTCGCAGATAAAAATAGATTGATGTCTGTTGTTGATATGTATGAAGCACAGCTCACATAGAAGTCACTTTTAAACCATGTAGATTTCTGTTGGTCAATGCGGCAAATTCGCTTGAACACAATGAGAAATCTGCGTGGGAAAATCTGTTGCTTTCATGCGAAATTCCAGGTTGTGTAGATTCCCATTGAAGTGACTGGATTTGGGTACTGAAAATTCATTGAACAACCGCAAATGGGACTGCAGTTTAGCAGGATTTCTGGTGCATAACAGGCTTTATACAGAAAATAAAGTGATTTATTGTCAGTCGATTGTGTATTTCTTTTGATAAATGCCATAAATCATAAATTGTTCTCATGAGTGGGTCATTGAATGTTATCAGGAAATTGCCCATTGTAAAAACCCATTTTTCCAATAAAAGCAGATCTTCTGAAATCATGTGTTGTACATAATCAAGGAGAGAAGGACATGCTATGGTTAGAAAACAAACTAAAATCACAAGAAGACACAAGCCCCACAGTGACGGAGGCCTGTTCAAAGCTCCATCTGCCCTGTCATTAAACTAATCAGCTCATTATTGGACATTTCAGGTTGGTCATTGGTCAGAAAGGGAGGCCCTTTTATTAAGCGGTGCTTACATCTGAGATCTCTCTTAAGATACCCTAATGCAAACTCTGATTTAAACCAAGGGGTCAATTTCTGGCTGGTTAGCATGACCCCTTTAAGGCAAAGCTGAATTTGCAGCAGCCATCTCTCCAGTCTTTAGTGTCACATGATCCTTCAGAAATCATCCTAATAAAATGATTTGGTATTCAAGAAGCATTTCTTATTATTGTCATTGCTGAAAACAGTTTCATATCTTATTTATCTCACTGGCCCCATTATCACTATAATATAGTAGATATTTTACCTGTCAGATGACATATGTTAGATGACTTTAAAAAAAGGATAAAGTGAACTTGTGCTGTCATGAAATCATTATCCTGCAGTTCCAGAACAATTAGTCACATGACATTTATAGCTAAGGTAACTGGCTTAAAAAAAATTAAAATACACCGGCAGAAGAGCATGCTGAAGAAAAGCAAAATAAAATGACTCTTTATGTCATACTTAATGTCTTTATATAAACTTCTGCTGAAAACATAATAACACAGTTAACAAGTACCACAGCACAGGAGAACTAAAGAGAGCTTACACCTCTACCATTCACAGCCAGTTAACACCTTTCTTCACTTTTACACAGGCAAAGATAAGTTTTATAATAACATGCCCTTTTCGCTCAACTGTTAGCTATTGTCCTTAGTGCATGCTCATTTATATTATTAATATTACCTCTGTAGCTTCCAGAGAAACTCTCTGTTAGGGCTCCATGTGCAGTAAGCAGCCCACATAGCTGTCATCCATTTTTTCCTCTTGAGCCCTTCTGACCAGCCTCATTTATTCTGTTATATTCAGTACCAACAGTCAGGGTAAAATACTGTCCAGTATGGGCACGTGATGTATGTTAAGCACACAGTTGTGTTTTCAATAACATATGATGTACATATTCAGCTGTTAGCCATGATAATATCTGATAGGCTCAGAGTCGGTTTAAAATGTTATTTTAAAAGCAGCACACTTTTGTCACAAAACAACACTCACAGAACAAAATTCTCACGTCAAAACGAAACAAAAAATACACCAACATATTACAGCACAGGTTTTTCTTGAATCTTAAACCTTTACCGTCCTCTGATCAATTCAAAAGAGAGAGAGAGAGAGAGAGAGAGAGAGAGAGAGATCTGCCATATCGGGCAAAGTGTGCAAGGCGCTCATGAGAAATGTAGATTTCAGTTGTAGTGCTTTCACAAAATAAGTTCAAATAAAGCCATGCAACAATAAGAGGGATTGGGGGGCAGGGTAAAAAAAAAAAATGCAAGGGATGGACTTCATATCCCAGAATGCCGTGGACAAAATCCTGAGGAACGAAGGGGAAGTGGCCGTGTATCAGGTCTGGTCCAGCCATTCGGCATGTTTAGGAGCTTTGCAGGTGTGAATGTCAACAGCCTCCTCACAGTCTTTGCACTCGACGGAGCAACACCACTTAAATTTACACTCGCACTTGGTGATGCGTTTTATGCGTGTGGTGTCGTAGCCCCGCCCACAACACATGACCTCGCACCCGTCGGTCCCCCGGGACATCTTGTTACAGACCCGACCAGCAGTACCCAATGAACCTAGAATGCAAAGGCTGTCAAGTTGTGGCCCACTTGACAGCCAAACAAACAAACAAACAAAAAGTACTGGCATACTGGCAGATCACTGCCGGGAAATTACACACTAACAGAAAAATTCAAAAAAAAGGAAACAAAATACAGGAAAAAATAAATGTTTTTTACGTTGTACTTTTTTTTTTTTTTTTTTTTTTTTTGTTTTTTGTACCCCCAAAATAAAGCATTTTATAATGTATTAAACCCGCCACAAAAAAAAAGAGTCAACAAATCATTTAATCATTAAATTAAATTAATTAAAAATGTAAATATAATTTTACTAGGATATATTTAGTGTGAAATTATGTTTATATGTATTTTTTATATATGCGCCATGCTCTTTTATTATTAAAATCTTACAATAACAATATTCTTGTTAAAATAATTTTTTTTATAGTTATTATTATTCATTATAATGTCATTTGTTTATTCATACAAATTATATTAACATATTTAGTATGCATATCTGCTTACCATTTCTACATTTATATTTATGTTTATATTGGTATTTATAACCATATTTCATTCTTTTTAAGTCTTGACTACCAGAAAACACAATTAAAAGGTTAATAACAAAAATAATTAAATCATAAAGATTCAAATTTGTAAATGCATATTTCTTGTGATTAATAAATTACCATTAAACCCTAATGTCCCAGATATGATACATAAAATAAAATACATGCTTTTTTTCTTCTTTTTTTCCACATATTCTGTCTATAAGTTCATCAAACAGTTTGAAAAAAGAAAAAAAAAAGGAAAAAAGTGATTTCTCTGACTATGTTTAATATGTGAACAGATGAACTTATTAGATATACAGATGCAGAAATACAGACTTCGAAATAAAGGTTCTTTATTGGCATTGATGGATCCATGAAAAACCTTTCACATTCATGGAATATTTCCTTGTACAAAAATGTTCTTTATAGTGAAAAAAGGTTCAATAGATTGTTTTAAAATGTTCTTACCACTAAGAAAAAAATTTTTATTTTGAGAACTGTTCATTGAAAGGTTAATTGGGGGACCTAAAACGGTATCATTCTGACAAAAAAATGTCTTTTTACTTCATTTTCTTTATTTTTAAGAGTACTTGCTAACTTTCTTGTAACACAAAGTAACAGGGACAATAGGACCATACATAATCAGAATGGTGTTTGGGTGAGGCTGTATGTTGATGTTTCGCAAGGTTAAACACACAGTGGACAGTGATGGTCTCTCTCTTAAAAAACAAAAACAAAAAAACAATCTCTGCCTCCCCTGCGGCCATGAGAACCAGAGAGTGATGGTTGTGCTGGCAGCTTTGAAAGAATGGGATTTGAAAAATGAGCCTGTTATATCCTTGGGGTGCAAATTCCACTGGGGTGGTGGTGCTGGTGGTGGTTAGGGGGTAAGCGCATTGACCCTCTGAAATCACTGAGCTGTGAGCTGTCTGTCTGACCCAAACACACACTCAAACCATCACACTGATGCATGAGCTGCAGTATTGATCTCAGAAAGCAGAGAAACACACTGCCATAGCCAGGCAACGTGACACGTTTCCAGTAGGTATATGCTGTCTAAGCTATGAGTCGGCTAGTCAGTCTTAAGAATGTCCTGTATAATTAGATAGTGTCCACATTTCTTATAGGGTGTTCACATGTGTTCTTGCGTTCTAAAACAGCAAAGTAGGACTGAATACAACAGAATGTTTGACTGAGTATCACTCAGAGATTAAAAAAATAATAATAATAATAATAAAATAAATAATCCATCTATATAAATTATAAATAATGTAATAATATTCATAATGTATTTTATATATTAAATACAAATATTGAAAAAAATGTGTCTATTTCTGACACATCACCAATTGAACATGGGATTTTTACAGGTATTCCAGATGATACATACAGAGGTGTATGAGAGCAACAAGGATTAACAGAGCAACAAAAAAAAAAAAAAATTCCCACACCATCTGACCCTGTCGCTGTTGCCCTTTTTACCCTTAAGGTTTATAGTTAGATTTAGGGCAGGGCAGGTGTGAGGGTCAATTTACCTCAGTTACTGAATCCTATTGTTCTCTACAATATTGAGTCATGTAAAAATGAACATAGTCTACCACTATGGATCTCAGGAATGAGGATCGTCTAAGGAAAGTAACAGGTGACTCAGCCTATTGGTCTTGAAAAATAAAGCTCTTTATACTCTCATAAACAGGATGTTTCAAGGAATTGGTACTATATTCTGGCTTTTCACTCATCAGACAGGCTGAGCAGCACATCCTGTGTTCTGACGTCTGGTATAATCTAACTCGTAGTTCTGAGAAATCTGTGAAACCCAAGTTTGACATTAATTTTGTTAATACTGAGTGAGTGAGTCAGCAGCAGCAGAGTTAACTATTTGTGTCATTAGTAATGCATGAGTCACAATAGTTTAATGCTACTTGCATTATTACTAAATGAGTTTACACTGCTTGAAAGGCATTGCTGTACTGATATTGTTCAAACATTTAGGCTTGGTTTATTCTAAACTCTTAAACCCTATTTATTAAACAACTGGACAATTAATTCAACCTGGACAGCTTAACCTTCAGACTTTGTGCTGTAGATCATGTCAGTGGTCATGATGTGTGGTATTATTTGTAAACTTTGTGCTTTTTAAGAATAATAAGAAAAAAACATTTGTTTTTTAATGCATGTATTCTTTGTGGAACAGGAATAACCAGAAGCAATCTTCAAAAAGAAAAAAATAAATAAAATAAAAAATCTAATAAATAATCAAATAAATATATAATATATTATTATTATTATTACATAAGTAATAAAATAATTACTAATACATTATTGTTTTTTATTAAAAGTTACCTAAAAATGTAACTATTTCCCCCCTAATTCATGCTGCCTATGTAGGCACTAGAGCTTTTAACACTCTGTTAGTGCCTTGCAACCAGTGATAGTTCCTTCAGGAAATTAATATTTAGTTACTTTGTGTTTTTTGCACTTTTTCTCCTTTTTACCTGCAGCTTTGTCCATGACGCAGTAATCAGGTGAGTTTTCGAAATACACCAGGTCATTTTTTGTGGCTTTCCTGAAGTCTTTATTGGCTACTGTGAATCCTGTCCCATCTTGGTTCATGGTGACCTCGATGGCTCCGTTGTATTTCTTGCGAAGGTAGTCTCCCGTTTTACGGAAATCCGACATTGCCAACCAGCAGGTTCTCAGAGTGCACGACCCACTCACTCCATGACATTTACACTCCAGCTTCATAAAGCGCTTTACAGCCTGTAAAACAGAGAAACCAAGAAAACATCCCTATGAACAGATTCCACGTGGCCAAGAATAGCTGCATAATGTAAAAGTTTAACGTTATCATAGAACAATGTCAGTGTGTCAGTATTTACATGCCAAAAAACTGAGCTGTTTAGTTGTAATAGGTGTTTTATTTTGTAGGGTTTCTCCAAGTAGAGTTATATTATCTTGAATGTATATAACCTTACCATTCTCCCACAGCGGTTGTTATGAAGGTTCATGAGTGCTCGAGCGTCTTTCACTGTTCGCTCTTTTGCATCTATGAAATCTTTGGCGAACTTTATCCCATAGTTGATGTTATCACTGCAGCCACCCCAGTCAAAGTCTCCTCGTTCGTCACTTGCCCGGCCGCGCTTGTGGGGGTCACAGTTACACGTCTTTAGCTCCCCCTGACTGCAGGCACGGGTAATGGCAAAAACCACTCCTGCTGAGGAGATTGCATATACGAACGCCGCCTCACGACTGCCTGCGAAGACAAGATTCATGAAGCCACAACAAACACAAACACTTAATTACACCCTCCGCTGTCATATAATCCCAAACAGCACTTCTGATTTGTCCACTAGAGACCTGCCCATAGAAGCATGACTAGCCTCAGTGTAAGTGTTTTGTTTAAATATTAGTACAGGCCTAATCCCTCCAGGGTGGGCCATTCTCTGCTAGGATAAATAGTTTGAAGGCTAGCAGTCTGATAGTGAACTGCCACAGTCATTTTCTAACCTTAACCTGCTATTTCTAAGCATCCTGCATGTTTGGACTCACATCACTCACACTGATTCCTTTAGCCTTATTTAGCAAGGATGCATTAACTTGACAATAAACACATCTAAAATGACACAAACAGTTGCATTTTAAATGAATGTTGTTCTTTTGAACTTTCTATTCAACAAGATATACTGAAAAAATGATAGTAGTTTTTGCTTTTGAACTGTAATGTTACATTTCTTGCCTTTTTGTGACAGGTAAGATGCTCCTATTACAGTAAAATGTGTTCTTATTATAACATTAAATGAATATTATATGGCATTACTAAAGGACGTATCAATAGATTTAGGGTCGATTTTTAAAGCCAATATCTTTTAAATTACATGAGAGACATAAAAAATTACATTTTTTAAACTTTAAATATATCTGCCAAATGTCAAGTACACTAGCATTTAAATAAAATTGAAGTTATCTACAGTATATTCTAGTGTATATAAATAACTTTCACAGACTTAAAATATTGTTTTAATGGAGTCTTTTATTTTAGGACCCCCTGCCCAGATCTCAGTGTAAAGTTATCCTTCTCACGCTGTTCTGAAGTCGTTTTCAGTTTCCTGTTGCAGCTAAAATGTGTTTTAATGATCTGTGCTCATGTAGTACAATGACATCTGGAGGACATCTATGTTTGAATCGGTCCATTATTCATACAGATATATATTCTCTGAAGAAAAATAGATTTTTTTTTAATAGTACAGTTGCTGTTTATAGGAGAATCCTCTCTTGGCAGCCGCTCCAATTCTAATTCCATTTCATAAACTGAATACGCACAGTGCTGCGAGAGTCTGTCCGGCTGCCAGAATCATCTCTCCAAACATTTACATCCACTATGCCTGTTTACGTGGTGAAGAGGCATAGAGAATGCTGGAGGGGTGATATTTTCACACAGGGATCTTTGGAACGCTGTATGAAAGCCAAACAGAAAGCACATTTACAGTGCTCATTTCTTGAATAAACTTCAGGTTCAGACTGAATTAAATGATCCTTTGGGGTTTTGTCTGTTTATCACACCTGGCCAGGGATTTGTGTAAATGTGGCTGGATTTTCCTGTGAGATCCGAGGTGTTTCATTAATATCCCACAGTGATAAACAGCAATGGATGTGTCCTCGAGAGAGCAACTGTTTAAAATATCATTATTCTATTCTAATCCATATTGATTTACTGTGGTGACATTACAGTATGATGATCTAGGGAAAGCACACACACACACACACAAAAACAAACATTTAACACACACACAAAAACACACATATACACACAAAAACATAAAAAAATAAATTTAAAAAACAAATTCAAAAAACACCAAGGCTGCATTTATTCTATCAAAAATACAGTAAAAGTAGTAATATTTTGAAATATATTTAAAAATGTAATTTTTTGTCATGATGGCAAAAAACATTTCTTATTATTATAAATATTGAGAACTTTTTGCTTCTTTATGTTTTTTGAGGTATAATATATAATACTTTTATTCAGCAAGGACAAATGTAATTGACCAAAAGTGTAAAATATTAGAATGATTTCTGAAGGATCATTTGACACTGAAGAGTGGAGTTATTTTAAATTCTAATAATATTTCACAATATTACTGTTTTTACTGTATTTTTTAAAAAAATAAAAAATAAATGCTTAAAAGACTCAAAAATATTCTCAAAAAAAAAAAAAAAAAAATTATTTGACTGCTTTTGCTTCCAAAACACACACTGACACATTCCTAGTACTCACTGCGCTGTATGACTCTCCCAAAAACTGTGTGGTCTCTGTCCAGTGCGGTGCAGTTCCAGCGGTGATGACGGAATTGATGCTGGCATTCTCGAATCCACTCTTTAGCCCCGCCCCCAATCGACTGCATGATGTCTGGATACTTCTGACACAACTGCCTCTGTTTATTCACCAGCCCGGGAATATTGTCACAGATCACACGGGCACCAAGGGCTCCAATATACCTGAAAAACAAATACAAACATAGAGGCTTAAAACCTGAATCACTCCAATCTATCACAGCAGTTTTTGCCAGGTGGTTTTTGTGAGCAAATATCATTCCAAAAGTGCTGAATCAGTAAACATTCGGTGATTACGCATTGTCTAATGCCAAAGAATCTGATGAGTGAGTCTGATCATTCCCAGAATCTTACCACTCATTAGTGGAATTTCAGAGGGAAGTTTGGCAAACTGACATTTGTCATAAACATGACATTCACAATCCAACAATTATTTATGATTTATTTGAAGGCAATTGCATAATAAGTGCAACATCAACAGATTTGGAATACGTTTTTGAGCCCTAGATGATAACCTTGCATTTTGAGGTAAAATCTTTCATTTTTTAGACTATCTGATGTCATATTTGGTTCTACTTAATCGAAACAGCCAATCAGAACAGAAGGAGATTTAATCTGTATAGATTTCACTCACATTCTGATGTTTCAATCCATCACTGTTCAATATTTATTTGTCTAACGGCAACAGAAACTGGCATAAAATCCCTCTCGTTCTCATACACACCCAAAACCATATCACATCAAGCCTGATCTCAGCCTTCACACAAACACACACTCGCTCATGTCATACGAAAGCAGGATTTAGTTTCAAATATTTTAGTCTGCTAAAATGAGCATTTCTAATGACAAATGAAGGTTTTACCTTTTGAAAAAAATCTTTGTGAATGCTGATCAGCCTTTTTATTATGACTGTGTTCCTCCCACTCCGATGCCTCATTTGACTGTGATTATAGGGCTTTATCGTCCCCTGTGCTTTGTGTTCGATAGAGTTTGGAAACACTCGCTCACACACACACACACACACACACACACACACACACACACACACACACACACACACACACACACACACACACACACACACACACACACACACACACCAGGCTGGTCTCACAAACTGTGGTGGTTTGCAGGTTGGCTTTACCAGCAGCAGTAAATCATTATCCACAGGACCACAACCACATGCTGTAAAAACACAGTAAAATCTGCTCTCATCTACACTGCATGTCTCTCTGTGTGTGTAGATAGGCTTGACTGGGTAAAGAATGTTCGACTGTAGTAATCTGTTGCTTCTACTTCCCAAACAGAGGGTGAAAACTCCTGTCCTCCCTATTTCTCTCCATCTCTCTGTATCTTCCCATCTTTGTCTTTTTCATTATTGGTCTAATCACATTTTCTCCTTTATATACTGTAGATTAGACAGAAAAGCAAGTTAAGGAAAAAAATTTTCAGGCCCTTGATGGAAGATCAAAATTAGGTTTCCAGGGGTCTGCTGTTCTATAGGGATCACTTGGGAACTGTTGGAACTTACATGTGCCATAATGTTGCAATCTTTATGTATGCAGATTGCAATATGGTTGGACCATTACAAAACTAGTGTGTGAGTCATTCAGAATCAAACTAAGAAATTAAAGAAATTCATTTGACTGTAATTTTTAACTAGAAATGCAAAGTTTGTCAAGACATGTTGACCTTGTTTTAAAAAAAGGTTAAAGGTCTTACAGATAGATAAATAGATAGGAATTCCAATTCAACATCCTGTGGGGTGTGTCCAATTTTCAGTTCTGAATTTTGTCCAGCCCTGGAACAAAAGGTCAAAGATGAAGTTCACTTCAAAGGACACACACACACACACCTTTCTATTTGTGTGGAAGTCCAGGGGCAGGCTTACAACTGGCTTCATCTGTGTGTGTGTGTGTGTGTGTGTGTGTGTGTGTGTGTGTGTGTGTGTGTGTGTGTGTGTGTGTGTGTGTGTGTGTGTGTGTGTGTATGATATCCGTCCACTAGTATGAGACGCTAACAAGCCGCCCAGTAGCTTAAGAGG
Source organism: Cyprinus carpio (assembly GCF_018340385.1). Lineage (NCBI taxonomy): Eukaryota > Metazoa > Chordata > Actinopteri > Cypriniformes > Cyprinidae > Cyprinus > Cyprinus carpio. The sequence continues at coordinate 13,563,980 of NC_056579.1, read as the reverse complement.
ATTCCTGCTCTGTCTGCTTAAAGTGATGGATGAGCAGATCAGAGAGAGAGAAAGAGAGAAAGAGGGTGAAAGAGAACCCTTTCTCTCTGGCTCTGGTGAGTGCCTCACATTGGGAATGTCAGCCTGACTTATTACACCACAATAGTGACAAAGGACTTGCTTTCCTCTAGTTTCTTTCTTTCTTAGTTCCATGCACATCAAGCTTAACATTTAACTGATTTCTGAGCTGTTAGTAATAACTGTAACTTCAGATACTGTTGTTGCAGCAAGTTACAGTAATGAACGTATATGATCTTCAACAGAGGTCACTGTAGTACATGCATGTTTTATTCTTGGTATAATGAGCAAAAACATTAAATCAGCTTTTGTCTTCTTAATCACACACACAACAATATGCACACATATTCTGTGTATTCATAAAGCCCAACCATTCCCAAACTACATTTATATGTGAGAAATTGACATGTGGCTGATTTCTTCATGATTGTTTAGGCTCATTGCACTGTATTTACCAGCTAAGTGTGTGTGTGTGCATACATATCTAACCAGGAGGCCTGACACATATTGCAGTTATTTCATTTATTCCTCTTGTTATTGGCTGGCACCACACCTCAAGCACACCATGAAAACCAGACCCATAACTGTGATATAATGATATGCAGGGCCTGTTACTATACATAAGCACAAGCTCTGGGGAAAACCCCATCCCTCATGAGACTTTTTTGAGGGGGAGAAGCATGTGATTTGTGTGATTTGTGTGTTTTTAGAATAACTGTGTTTTAAATGCCAATATCTTGGTGGGGAGAGCGGTGAAGCTGCGTTCCTGCACCAAGCGCGACGTGTGTGTTCATTTGAGTCGACTGCCATCTCCCGACCTCTGTCTGCCCACCACCAGGGTGCGAATTATGTGGAGTTTGGGGGGTCTGAGACCCATTATTATGGCTCTAACCTCCCCAAAGGAAATAAAAACATAAGGTTGGGGGTCTCAAAACTATGTATTCGTTTACATATAAGTATAGGTCTATACATATTTCAACAGCGTTTTCAAAAAAAAAAAAAAAAAAAAAAAAAAAAAAAAAAAAAAAACTGTTTTAGTAACCACAAAAGTTAGATTACAAGTTATTCGGACCACGCCAAACAGGCGCTCGCGAACAGCGCGCGTTCGCCTGAGAAGATAACCATACAACAGCTATATCAGTATGTTTTATCACTTTATTATATTTGCATAGTATGACTAAATAATAAAGTTTTGTTCTTCATTTAAAATAGTCTATGTTTAGCATACTGTACTATGGGCACCAAGACATTCGTCTGCGCGGAACGAACATCAACATATTTCGCCCTGACAAATTACTGACAGCAATTGCTTTTTTAAAAGTCAAAAACCCTGAAACCAGCCCTAGACTTTATATTACCATTAAAACGCAGATATTATTGAAAACATTACTCCAAGGTTTTAAACCTCTGTTTTTCATTAACCTCTCCTCCATGTGTTTTAAGAGTACAGTACTGTACACACTACATACCTCACTTAAACGCAAACCTCTGTTATTATAAAACTGAACTGTCACTTATAAAAACTAGAATAATGTACCTAATAATAAACATTTGCAAATGTTCAGTCTCCCAACTGACAGCAGCTCAGTCACCGTGAAGTGAGGGAAAAAAGAAAAAAAATCACCCGGCTTCTGCGCGCGAGTGTGGGCCGGCGGCGGCGCGCGGGGATGCTGGACGCTACTCACCACCAGGACGAGTCCACGCGCGGTGTGAGGATGAGCAGGAGAAACAGGAGCGCGCAACACAACCGCGAGGACGCACGGGGACCGTAGGATGAGCCGGCGCTGTTTCTGATTATATGTCTTAATCCTGAGTCTCCGGGAACAGCAGTAGATCTGTTGAGAATCCGGGGCGACCCAAGAACTTTACCGCAGCTAAACATATTGAGCGTGTCCTCCAGCGATGATAAGAAAACACGATTACAGAATGGAAGGAAACCGGTGTAAAGACCGTTTAGGTCCGCGGGGACCTGCTAGAGTTGGGATTGCTGATAGCTGGACAGATGTAGAGCTCCGTGCGGACGATGCACGGGCGGATATCATGTATCTGCCCGGATATTAGCGCGTGCCATATAAAAGTATTCCCCAAAATCTGGCAACCGCAGCAGAAATAATCCAAGCCAGACGGCAGGTCCAGGGTGCGCTTTCTTTTCTTTTTTCACCTCCTCTTGAGAACAGATGTAGTCTCGGTGAGGTGCAATTTGATCAGAAAGAGTGCCAACTTTTCCACTTTTTCTCCACACGCTTTGCGTTCAGGCAGGGCTGTGAAACACGCGCCTCTTCGTTTTTCCATTGGAGTCTGCGAGCGCTGATAGCAGACTGCGCGAGATAAACCGGGGCGATGAACTGTGCGAACTGCAGAACTAAGGGGTGGGCGAAGGGGGGAGAGAGAGAGGGGCGATAGGAATGTTGACAGCCCGCCGTCTCTCCGCTCTTATTGGGCAGAGCTCTCAGAGACCGGAGCCCTGGGGAAGCTTGAGCTCGCGCGGGATACGCGCCGTTCCCTGGTCAGTGGAGATACGCGCAACAGTCCTTTCACCTGCTGAACGACACGCAGCATCCTCATTTACACACCATTCCGGAATTCACGCTCACAATTTCACAAACACAGCAAAATATTCATGATGTGAGGGAAAATGAGACACACAATTTTAAAATGTATTTTTAAAATCGCTGTCATAATAATAATAATACTAATAAATAAGCGGTTCAAATAGTTCAGCGTATCACTACAAACAATAACCGTGGTACTTAAAATAAGGCATAAACTTAAATGTATAATTTTGGCGAATTAAAAAGTTACAGTGTGAATTTTAGGGACGCCATATATTGACAAATATTAATTAATCCATTATCAAATATGACTGAAACAGTTATTTATATCATAAAGTAAGATATCTAAACATATAGCTACGCTTTTTTGCTTAGTATATTTTTTCTCGTATGATACTATGCAATTGCAAAACCCATAAAATTATCGGTGTATCTAAAAATAAAATACTTATTACAATCACATATTTTAATGCACTCAAGCATGCAGCATTCGAACTGATTGTAGCAGCAATTGCTAGGCCTTTATCATCTGGAGAGATGCGCGTGTCTGAATACACAAGCTCGTGTTTACAGATAAGGCTCTAGAGCTTGCACGAGTGCTGCTGTGTATAAACATCGCGCGGATTCCAGTTTCAAACCATCACATACAGTATAGTTGCCTGTTGCATGACTCTCTGATAAGTGAAACCATTCTCTTCATTAATGCAACATGCAGGAGATATAATCCTTTATAATTAGCACGCATCCCATGGCTGCAGCTGCACTGCTCCTGCATAGACAAGATAGACAATTTAAAGCACACAATATAAAGCAAATACAGCGTTTCAACAGTAGCAACTTCAGCTCCAGATGAGGGATCTCCATCACCCAAGACTGTAACACTTCACTGAGCAATTGAAAGTGAACTGACGCAGAAATAGGCCCAAATCCCTGTTGGAATTGAAACTATTAGAGTCAACTGCACTTTCCACCAAGGATTAAATGAGCAATTATAATGTTTAGATGTTAATCCTAAATTAGGCTTATCTTCTAGTCCTGAAATTTTCATTTGTACTTAAACTTTAGCCCCTTAGACGCTTTTGTCCACCTAAAGCTGGCATGGCTTTTAGTCTGTGAAACAGAGAGGCCTATCCACTAAACGTGGAGAACATGTCAGTTCAGATGGTGATTCTATTGTGCAAAGAGAGAGAGAGAGAGAGAGAGAGAGAGAGAGAGAAGGGGGTGATTTGCCAGTCTGTTCCAGTAATTTTTAGTCCAGAAACATGGAATTTGAAGTTATACATTCTTACTGAAGCCATTTGCTTCATATTATTTGGACGGAACAAGGCCTTTTGGGAGTTTTAAAACTGAGAGACTATACTCTAATAAAATAATTAAATATGTTTAATCTACATATTTCTGGTTGAGTACACCTGATAACACCAAAGGCATTTCCAGCATCTTCTGCATATTTGACCTTTTTCCAACAGTGGCTGCATAATTTTGAGATCCATCTTTTCACATTGAGAACAACTGAGGGACTCATACGCAACTATTACAAAAGAGGAAAACATTTAATAATGCTCAAAAGAAGGCAACATCATGCATTAAGAGGTGGGGATGGGGTGTATCCTTTTCTTTTTTTTACATTATTAACATTTTGCATATTCTGCAAGGGTATATTCACTCATGAGCATAACTATAAACTGCATTTCACATATAACCCTTGTACAAGTATTCATGCGAACATACAGTGACATTCACAAGTTTGAGGATCGTATCATTTTTAAAATGTTTTTGAAAGAAGACCTTTGATGAAGTTAATGCATCTTTGTCAAGTAATAATAATAATAATAATAAAAATCTTACTGACCCTAAAATTTTAAAAAGGTAGTGTACATATATACAAATACATACATACATAAATTAGAGCAATACAAATTAACAAGCACATTGCTGCGATGCTGAACATTGAGAATGTCATAACTCCATGTATGAGATCAGTTGGTGACCACAGGGTACAAGAACACCTGAGAGAATGAGCTCACGGTTTATTTCTGTACCTGTGTGAATCTGAACCTGTGTTTGTGTGACAGGTCTTAACTCTTCAGTGTCGTCAGGTTTGGCTCTGTTTCAGGAATGAGGACACTGAGTGTCCTCCCGTCTGCCTGCTCAGAAGTCCACCGCTGGCTATTTTAGAAAGGGGCTCTGGGAAACACTCACCTGATTATAAAACTTCTTCCAACTGTTTGAGTTCGGCTAATTCTGTCCAATAATACATTTAATTTTGTAATTATCACTATAAAATTAAAATAGATTTAGAAAAATCAAAACCAAGCTAAAGAAAATGCATTTATATAAATATAAAGCGTATGTTATGAACACTTGTTCTACCCTTCTTTAGCTTATTAAATGGCACTTTCCACAAATAGGTGTACAATTTGGTCACCTACACTCTCAGAAAAAAGGTACAAAACTGTCATTGGTGTAGTACCCTTTGAAAAGGTAATATGTACTTACTAATATATACATTTAAGGTACTTAAAAACAGTAAATGTGAATGTGATACAGTGAAAGTAAATGTGATAGCGTTTTTCTTTTATTTTTTGATGATGTACTTAGCCTTCCAGACTGAATCCAACCATTAAAATCAAACAGCAATGTAGCTGTTTTGACAACAATCACTCTGCTTTATTGATACTGAAATAACTGCAACTAAAATGAAGATTATTAAACTACAAACCAAAACTACACCTTTCATTTCTATTCACAGAAAAAAATAAAAAATAAACACAAATAAGGATTTTAACCTGTATTTAGTCTATAAGGTTATAAAAATACAACTCCCATTTAAATTATATTATTAATAAAATAGCTATTATGATATGTAGTTATTTAGAACTTCTGAAGTCGATGACACTGATCATTTGATAAAAATGAAAAAAGTATATATTTTATTTATTTCTGGACATATTTTGTACTCAATATTGTACTCAAAATTATTTGGTATTTATACATTTCCATTATTAGTACTCTACTTACATTTAACACATTGAACCATTACCATTTAAATCCATTCTACAGAATTCTACATTTTCTGTAGATTTGAAAGATTTTTCTTACAAAATCAGCACACAAAATGTTACAAAAAATAAATAAATAATGCTTTATAGTTCTGTACATTGTTCAAAGAAAAAAAAAAGCCTCTGTCACTCTGTAGAAATATGAACCCATCAGCACAGTTTTTAGAACTAATGCTGATAAAGGAGAAGATTCCTGATAACATAAGAGAGTTCTGCAGTATCAGTACTGCATAAATATCACATAAACACAAAATAACACACCATTTTGATGTAGCTGCATAATTTTAATGTTTTTGATAATCATTTAACTAGTTGGTCTTCATCTTGGTCTTCTGATCAAAGTAATTAGATAGGACTGGCTGCCATACAAACAGAAGATGGAGACGACCAGTGCAGTGAATGAGCAGAACACAAGAGACAATTAAAATTATTCAGCGTGTATTCATGAGCATTACTTAAATGAAGTAAAGGTCAATAAGAATAAAGCATCTAAATATACCTTCACTGGAAAGAGAGAAAGAAATAAGAGAGAGACTGCACCATGCTGTCATCTGTCTCAAACTTTACACTAATTTATGGTCTTGTATTTTTGGATGTTCTGACAGCATGAAGGAATCTATTCACATTCAGACACTCTGATGTGACTCTCTGAATCTAACTCTCTTTCCAGCTACTGTGCACACATACATACACTCTCTCACCCAAAGACACTTGTTATGTATCATTCAGTTACATAAGCGATGCTATAAACATCCGATATAGAATTTATTGTGGTTTTTGAATAAATATGTTGTAAGTTAGCCTTGTAGCCTTTACTGGGTTATTAAATTGATTTAAAGGTCATTTAAACTGCAAGTAAATAGTAAATTAGAGATATCTTACCACAATTGTATATAGGCGATATTTAGACTGTACAATTTACTATCAGCTTATAGTGATGTAAAACAAATAAGTAAGTGTTTAACTTTTTCCTAAGTGATATCAGTTGTTTCAATCATTTTGGAGACTGTGTATCTGTGTGTCAGACAGGATACAGCTGAGCACTGGGAACCACAGATGAGGAAATGATGCAGGAGAGACTCTCTGTCTCTGTCTCTTTCTCTTTCCCCGTCTGTCTCTGAGTCATGCAGTGAGGGTCACAAGTCATGACGCATCACCATTACCAAAATTTTCTCAAAAAAACTAATACTGTATGGTTTATAAGCGTTTTGAAAAAAAACTAAACTGACCAAAATTTCTCCTTGTAATACATACCCATGTCATTATACACACACACACACACACACACACACACACACACACACACACACACACACACACACACACACACACACACACACACACACACACACACACACACACACACACACACACACACATGATCTGACTAGGCAGGAGAACACACAGCTTAAAATAAGTTCACATCTCCAGACTGGGCCCCTCACTGTCTGCATCACTGTCTGTCTGCTGAGAGGAGAACAGAGGAATATAGAGGGAGTGTCAATGTTTTATAATGGACCTCCTCTCCTCTCCTCCTCTGTGGTTAATATGGGGAAATCTCTCTCTCTCTCTGGCACGACGCCATCCTGCTTAACCAGATTAATGTGTTTATAACTAATTCAGCGATTTCAGCGAAGTCCTGGCGCAACCTCTCTCACGCTCTGTCTCTATTTGTTTCTCACTTTTGCTTGCAAGAGTATTACCTCTCTCTATATATAGTAATAAGTGTGAAATTATTTTTAAATCTATCTATCTATCTATCTATCTATCTATCTATCTATCTATCTGTCTATCTGTCTATCTGTCTGTCTGTCTGTCTGTCATCTGATCAAATGATCAAATGATTATCACTGAAGCTTTTATTTATTTATTTATTTATTTGCAGATAACTCAATGCAATGGTCATGTTTAGACATGCACGTATCTGCTACACGCAGACCACCTCTCACAGCAAAGCAGGAAGGAACAACCCCAGTGATCTGCATAAGAGCACATGTGCTCATTCACTGCTCATGTCCAACATGTCACAGTGCCTCATGGTGTGTAATGTGTGTATGTGTGTGTGTGTGTGTTTAAATATCTCAGAAAAAGACAGATATAAATCTAATATGTCTTCGTCAGCAGTGCTGTCAGCTCTGTGCAGGGTCAGTGTGTTGATGTGTCTGTGAATGTGCCTCACTTTCCCTTTCTCTCACTCACTCTTTTGCACGATGCAGGCTGGTTAGTTGAAGCCGAGCTGTTTATTTTGCAGAATTTGCTCTGATCTCTTGCGCTACAGGAGGAAACAATTTCAATCTGCTGCAGAGTCATGTGATGGCCTGCACGTTTAACTGAGGAGTGAATCTGCAAATACATGTGGACCTGATGTCAGCTGATTTTGAAAGGTGAAGCTGATGAATTTCAAATAAGATGAAAGTGATCTAAAGAGAAGTTAGATTAAGGCTTTGTTCACACTGCACCAAATTCTGATTTGTTTTCAAACCTGATCTTTAATAAACATCAACATGAAGTCAAGAGACATAATGAAGAAAAACTGACAGCGACTCATGTCCAACTCACTGTCTGTGCTTGTGTCCTTCATGGCATCCCACCATGGCGTTGAATTTACAAGGCATATTCAAGAAAGTAATTCATTTACACATTCATGCATGTGCTTTGTCTAACACAGACATGTTCACTCACTCATCATTCAATACATTGTATATGTCACAATGTACAGTACCACCAATGTTTTGTGTTGTCATCACATTTTTCCAAAGAGACAAAAACCTACTGTACTTGAAATTCAGTCTGTTCAAACTGTTTGAATTCTGATTTTAAACCACATTAATGTAAAAACCTAATTTCATCTTTTTGCAAATTCAGACTGTAAACATCTATACAATCTAGATCGCATCCAATAATCAGATTTTTGCTTCCTGTCTGAACAAAGCCTTAAAATGAATCTAAGTTTAAATAAGATTCACATAACGTTGATTATTAAAATAAAGTGACTCGTGAGAACATGCAAATATTGCATTTGCTGGCAATTAAGCAAATTAAGATTAAACAGCAAGTGCCATGAAATGGACACTTCAACCAAAAATGAAAGTTGTCATCATTACTCAAACTCACGTCATAACAAACCTATATAACTGTCTTCCTTCTGTGGAACATGAAAGAACATATTTTGAAAAATGCCTCAGCTGTGTTTTGTCTCTCTCTCTATAACTCAATCACAAAAACTAAACTTTCATATATTCTATATCTATATATATACAGGTCCTTCTCAAAAAATTAGCATATTGTGAAAAAGTTCATTATTTTCCATAATGTAATGATAAAAATTAAACTTTCATATATTTTAGATTCATTGCACACCAACTGAAATATTTCAGGTCTTTTATTGTTTTAATACTGATGATTTTGGCATACAGCTCATGAAAACCCAAAATTCCTATCTGAAAAAATTAGCATATTTCATCCGACCAATAAAAGAAAAGTGTTTTTAATACAAAAAAAGTCAACCTTCAAATAATTATGTTCAGTTATGCACTCAATACTTGGTCGGGAATCCTTTTGCAGAAATGACTGCTTCAATGCGGCGTGGCATGGAGGCAATCAGCCTGTGGCACTGCTGAGGTGTTATGGAGGCCCAGGATGCTTCGATAGCGGCCTTAAGCTCATCCAGAGTGTTGGGTCTTGCGTCTCTCAACTTTCTCTTCACAATATCCCACAGATTCTCTATGGGGTTCAGGTCAGGAGAGTTGGCAGGCCAATTGAGCACAGTAATACCATGGTCAGTAAACCATTTACCAGTGGTTTTGGCACTGTGAGCAGGTGCCAGGTCGTGCTGAAAAACGAAATCTTCATCTCCATAAAGCTTTTCAGCAGATGGAAGCACGAAGTGCTCCAAAATCTCCTGATAGCTAGCTGCATTGACCCTGCCCTTGATAAAACACAGTGGACCAACACCAGCAGCTGACATGGCACCCCAGACCATCACTGACTGTGGGTACTTGACACTGGACTTCAGGCATTTTGGCATTTCCTTCTCCCCAGTCTTCCTCCAGACTCTGGCACCTTGATTTCCGAATGACATGCAAAATTTGCTTTCATCCGAAAAAAAGTACTTTGGACCACTGAGCAACAGTCCAGTGCTGCTTCTCTGTAGCCCAGGTCAGGCGCTTCTGCTGCTGTTTCTGGTTCAAAAGCACACGCCTGTGCACGGTGGCTCTGGATGTTTCTACTCCAGACTCAGGCCACTGCTTCTGCAGGTCCCCAAGGTCTGGAATCGGTCCTTCTCCACAATCTTCCTCAGGGTCCGGTCACCTCTTCTCGTTGTGCAGCGTTTTTTGCCACACTTTTTCCTTCCCACAGACTTCCCACTGAGGTGCCTTGATACAGCACTCTGGGAACAGCCTATTCGTTCAGAAATTTCTTTCTGTGTCTTACCCTCTCGCTTGAGGGTGTCAATGATGGCCTTCTGGACAGCAGTCAGGTCGGCAATCTTACCCATGATTGCGGTTTTGAGTACTGAACCAGGCTGGGAGTTTTTAAAAGCCTCAGGAATCTTTTGCAGGTTTTTAGAGTTAATTAGTTGATTCAGATGATTAGGTTAATAGCTCGTTTAGAGAACCTTTTCATGATATGCTAATTTTTTGAGATAGGAATTTTGGGTTTTCATGAGCTGTATGCCAAAATCATCAGTATTAAAACAATAAAAGACCTGAAATATTTCAGTTGGTGTGCAATGAATCTAAAATATATGAAAGTTTAATTTTTATCATTACATTATGGAAAATAATGAACTTTTTCACAATGTGCTAATTTTTTGAGAAGGACCTATATATATATATATAGTTGAAGTCAATTGGGTCCAATTTAGTTTGAACCTCACTGTTCTTCATCTTTTTGTGTTACACACAATGATGAGTTTTGGAATGACATAACAGCATATGTAAATGATAGTATAGTGACCGAATTTTCATCTTTGGGTGAACTATTCATTTAAGCACAAAATTACCAAGAAAATAAAACTGAAGAACTATTTGTAATGTAAAATACTTGTATGTTTGTGTTTTTGTGTGTGCATAATCTAAGGGCAACACATGATGTTTCAGCCTGGAGGGGGTCAACATGAGAAATCAGAGAGAGAGAGAGAGAGAGAGAGAGAGAGAGAGAGAGAGAGAGAGAGAGAGAGAATGAGAATACCTCACTATTCTCTGAGCGATGACACCATTTCTAACTTGCTGCAGGTGCTTGTGTGTGTGTGTGTGTGTAGCCTGAATGTAGAAGAGGCTACAGGAAAGCTTTGATATTCGAGCCAGCACTGACCTGCTCTACACCACAGATCAACCAGCACACAGCCGAAACATATTCTGTTTCGATTTATACAAACTCTCTTGGTCTTGTTTCTCTCTTTCTCATTTAAAATAAAACTGATAAGGCCATATTGGCATGACTATCAAAGAAGCAAAGGATTATTCATTACAATTATGTGTGACTAAAGTAATATGACTTTATCTAACTTATATGTTTTCTGTTATAAATTATATCTCTAATCAGCTGAAAGTCAAATCTGCAATTTGCTTATGGCGGTGGTTCACATTTTCTAATGTATTCCTGTTTTTCATTCATTCTTTACAAGTTAAAATCTTAGATGAAGTTCATATTTTGTGTACATATTTTAAGAGAAAGGTCATATATGTCTCAGCTCAATCATTCATACTGTTTTTGTACTGGAACTTTGCCTAAATATGGATTCAACAGCATCATGAATATGACAATACCATGAAATAACAAATGTGCTTGAACAAAATTGAAAAAGTAAGTTCTTGACTGGACTGGACTGAATGACTCATTAATAGTTTAGGTGTATGTAAATGAACTACTTATACAAAGGTCCAAGGGCTTCATATTTCTGTGGATTGGATGTGATAGAGAGATCTGTGCTTAGAAGTGCTCATATTTCATCAGTCCTGCCAGATAACACTTTGAGAAATCATTTTTCCAAAAAAATCAAACTGTCATTCCTCTGAACGACCACTACGGCTGAATGATTTGTGTTTCTTTCATCATTCTCCAGAGACAAATGGTGAGAGAGAGAGAGATAGAAGCAGAGAGAAAGAGAGATATCGCATTTGGCCGTATTTCTTAAACGTGTGTTAAAACTATTGGCAGGTGATATTAGAGGATTGCAGCACCTTTGTTTCCTGAGATGGTGATATTTCTCTGCTGATGTCATTTTGATGTGGTAGAATAGAGTACGTTTCTTTGTCTTTTTCTCTCGGTGTGCTACACATGAGTTGGAAGAACATTCAGACCAAAGATCAACACCAAGACAAACAGAACGATGGAATGACAGAATGATAGATTGATAGGCAGAACAACAAAAGATACGATAGACAGCTAGATCAAATGATAATGTGATAAACTGATAAAAGGATAAAACAAAAGAATGATAGCTACTGTAGAAAAATAGATTGAACAATAGATATATAGAATGATTGATAAAACTATAGAATAATAGCTAAAACAATAGATGTATAGAATGGTAGATAAACAATAAATATACAGAATGATAAAACGATTATTTAGGTAGAATGACATAAAAGATGATGTGATAGATAGATAGATAGATAGATAGATAGATAGATAGATAGATAGATAGATAGATAGATAGATAGATAGATAGATAGATAGATAGATAGATAGATAGATAGATAGATAAGTGATCCTGCACTACACTACAAAACTGTTTAGGTGAAAAGGGCTCAGTAATAGTTTTTTTGCAATATGACTGAGAGCAGGGTGCTCTAGGGACATGAACCCTCTGACCTGATATGGACTCCTGTGCTGTTTTCTGTACCTGCAGAGAAGACTGACTGAGCATCTCGAATCTCTGGGCTTCGTTTCTGGCTTCTCCTCCTGCCTGCCTGAGTTATGATTTTGCAAGCAGCGTGAAACCCATCTCCATTTCAAATGGAGTCAGCTGCTGAGAAAGCCAAAAAACTTTTGCCCAACTCCAGCCATATTTCACCTGAGAGAGAAAAAGAGTGAGAGCGATCGAAAGTGAGGCCACTGACCAGATTGCTCTACCACAGCAATCTTCTCCTCAGAGTTGAGTTAACATCAGATGTTTGACAGGATGAGAGCTAGTGAATCATTATCATTAATGAATTATGAGACAAATTGTTTAAAATGACCAGTGCATAAGGAGAGAAAAGGGAAGGAGATGAAAGAGAGAAGGGGGAAGGTGAAGGTTAAGGTGGTCTGGTCTGTTGTAGATTACGCAGATCTCACAGGCCTGGTCGTGCTGTTCCACAGCCCCTAAAACAGAACATAGTTTGCCCCCCACCCACCATGTGCTTTCAATAGAACCCTCGGTGGTCCCTCTGTACGTACCATCTTTGTCTTATTTCTCTCTTTCTGTGATTTGACAGTTTGTAATGTCAGACTCCTTTTGCTTTCTGTGTGTTCCTCATGTCTATGCACACTTACTTTCTCCCGTCCCAGCTTAATATACAGAGACAAGTAAAAGTAAGCTGTTTGTAGGTTGATTTACCCAAAAACTGTAAACACATTGGCGCTATCAAAACACTGCTCTGTTTGTTTGAGCATCTCAACATGCCAGACACAGCAACCAATAGTGTGAGTATAGGCAGGACTCTCTCACATTGCGAAATATGACGTTGCAATTATGAAAAATACTCACAAACAGTTCACAAATAAAGTTGCAATAGTGCGAAAGTGTCACTGATAGATATAGACTAAGAATTGTGATATACTGTATACATATACTGTATACATGCCTCATTGTGATATACACTAACATTCAAAATTTTGTGGTTTATTTATTAAAGAAATTAATACTTTACACAGCAAGGAAACTTAATTGATCAAAAGTGACAGTAAAGACAGTATACATTATAAATGTCTAATGTAACTGCTGTTGATGTTGAACTTTCTATTCATCAAAGAATCCTGGAAAAAGAAAATGTATTAAGGTTTTGATGAAAATATTAAGCAGCGCTACTGTTTTCAACAATGATATTAATAAGAAATGTTTCTTGAGCACAAAATCTGCATATTAAAAAGACTTCTGAAGGATCATTTGACACTGAAGCCTGGAGTAATAGCTGCTGAAAATTCAGCTTTGCCATCACAGGAATAAATTAAATCTTTAAATATATATTAAAATAGAAAATAGTTATTTTAAATTGTAATAATATTTCACAAAATTATTATTTCAATCAAATATGAAGTCTTGGTGAGCATAAGAGACTTCTTTCAAAAACATTAAAATACATACAGACCCTAAATTTTGAACTTTCTCAAACTCTCTATCTGCACTTCCCTCACATACTGTTTGAATGAAAGGGTGCAATTTGAGATATTGCTCAGCTGATCTAGATATTGAGGGAATGTTTTGCAGGCACATCAGTCAGCATCTATAGGACATAAGCTTGAACTGAAAATATTGTGGTCCAGACCATCAGAGTCAAAGCAGAGGCTGGATTTGATCCTGTGACAGTGTTCTGCCTCTCAGACGCCTCCGGTCAGCATACGGAATGTTGCTCTCCACTTATCTACATCTTTTCAAACACTCCCCACTCTCCACCGACTCCTCTCGCCCTGGGTCAGTGTCCGCCAGCCTCAATGGAACGCCAAACACAAACAATAAGAGCGTCACCCTGTCAAGCCGCACGTCTGTTTGTAAACAACTGGCTGCGTTACTTCACACCTCATCACACCCACAGACAGCAAACTGAGGGCAGACAGAAGAGAGATACATGCAACCAAGCACAGCGGTACACAGCATAGCACAGCAAAATTCTGTGTATGTTGGTATATTTATGTTCAGATAGACCAACAGGCATATCCAATTCCATGCTGATCTAGTCTGGTTTATGCTGATTTGTGCTGGTCTAGTTCTTGCACAGCCATATCTATTTTCCATAAAAACATAAAAAAATAAACTAAACCAACAAAACAACAAAACAATCAAATACTTCTTTGGGAAACCAGTTTTCATGATAAAGATGGTTCACCAAGGAGTCTTGCTGGTTAAGTTAGATAAAAATTGGCTTATAAGAACAGCTTATGCAGCAAACAGACAGACTAGATGACAGACAGACCGAGACAGACAGACAGACAGACAGACAAATAGATAGATAGATAGATAGATAGATAGATAGATAAGAATAGATTGTCTGGCCCTGTAACCTTGATAGATAGCAAAGATAGACCTTTGTTTTCTTTTCACTTCCAGTCTTTTTCACACCTGTCCCTGGTATCAAAAGCGAATGTTTGTGTGTACAATATGTGTGTGTGTGTGTGTGTGTGGTGTGGTGTGTGTGTGTGTGTGTGGTGTGTGTGTGTGTGTGCCTTTTCAGATTAGATAATTCAATTATCAATCTGGCAATCTTTGGCTTAACCTACCCAATACAAAATAAAACATATATTGACAAAATAGTTACATATACAAAAAAAATTGGTACCCTTTTTAAAAGAACCATTATATGCTGGTTAGGTATGTTTTGAAGCATGGCTGCTGGTTTTAGGATGTTTTGAAGCATGAAACACGGTTCAATAGACCCGCTCTGTGATAAGGAAAATCTACCCTCATTCCTGTATTTTACCTTCATTTATTTTATCTACCCTAACCCCATTCTTTTATCTTCATCTTCACATGGCCTACATGTGCTGATGTGAGGTATAGACCCGCTCTGTGATAAGGATCTCTTCCCTCTGAGGGCCATTTCAAATCACTAATACACACAACACCTTTGAACTCTTTGATCTTTTGCACTGGCAGTATATCATTTTCCAAGATAAAAAATATATACACAAACATAAACAAAACACATAATTCCCTGCCATGAAGCTTTGTGCCAAACAAAACAGAATAAACATCCATGAATCTATTTCTCCAACTTCACCCAATAAACCATCTATTTCCTGCTTGTTTGTTTGCCTTGAGACCATACTTGACATTTGTTTCTTTTCACCTTCCAAAATACAGTCTCACTTTTAAGTGTGTGTGTGTGTGTGTGTGTGTGTGTATCAGCGAATGTTTGTGTGTACAAATGTGTGTGTGTGTGTGTGTGTGTGTGTGTGTGTGTGTGTGTGTGTGTGTGTGTGTGCCTATTTCAGGTGTTGTCTGGCCCTGTAACCTTGCAATTAAAAAAACACCAAAGATAATTCAATTATCAATCTTCAGGCAATCTTTGGCTTAACCTACCCAGTGCACCAAAAACAGAAATTGATGAACACATATGGTCATAAATTTGGACCCAGTGCACACAAAAAAAATCAGTGCCTGGAAAGCACAGAAATTGATGAACAGTTAAGACAAGAAAAAAAAAAACCTTATGAAAACAAATTCAAGACACATAAATCAGGCTCCATCACCGTCCATCGAAGATATGCTGTGGCCTTAGCACATCAATCACTTCGTGAAGACGTGTCTTGGACTCACAGGTCATAAGTACCTTTCAATACCATTATACTGTTGACCATCTTGGGATCTTTGCAAAGATAATTGGTACCATTATATCTTTATTAGTACCCTTTTTAAAACAATTGTCTGTGTTCTGCAGATATCTGCCACGGCAGCAGATGTTGAGAGCACTCTGACCGCTGCTGGTTTTAGCTGGTCCTGAGCAGGAGCTAGTTTGAGCAGGAGCTAGTTGATGAGCAGTTGTCTTTAGCTAGTTGCTTAGGACCAGCTCAAGGTGTCCGAACAGCCTAAACTACCAGCTCAAAGTTAAATCTCCAAAGGTAAATATTGTTTTGGTATGCAGACCCAAATGTTTTAAATGGCATCCAAGATTCTGTATTTGTTTCTGCTTTTTCAATTTTGATTTTTTTAGTTTCTTGAGTTTTTGCCTATGTCTAAAAGAAAAATACCCTCATGCTGGTTTTTGATCTTCACATGGCCTACAGCCTATGTCACCTATAAAAGAAATGATTCAAATTAAACCGTAATGTACACATTATGAATTAAGACACGAAAACGAGCGGTTTGTGTGCTGATGTGGTGTGTGAGCGTGTACTGGCTTGTTGATGCGCCGGCGCGACTCCTGGCTGTATAGCACCCGCAATCTTTTCTGAACATAAGGATCATTCCATCTCTGAGGGCCATTATGATGTTTTCAAGAGGTAAAAAAACACTACATCGTTTCATGTCAAAATCAAGACTAATACCCATAGTTAAAAACATCCTTTGAACTCTTTGGATCTTTTTTTTAAGCTATCAAATTTAATTTCAAAGTGAATGATTTAACAGAAAGCCTGTATCCTGCAGTCATACAGTTATGTTTGGAAAAAATATAGATTATTTAATCAATCATGCTGGATTTTACAGACTAAAACACATGCAGTTAGTTCTGACATTCTTTGTTTACAATATAACATTTTCCAACATAAAAAATATAATCATCAAAAAAAAAAAAAATATTAATTAACATAAACTAAACCATATACAAAAAATAAAAAACATAAACATAAACATAAACGTGAAGTCCCTGCCATGAAGCTTTGAGGGACCAAAGCTTGAAGGTGATCTCCAAAAGTGGCCATAAAAAGACTGCAACTGCACGTAGCCAACCTGAATCTTTTGGGACTTTGAGTGGAGTTTTGTGCAGTAATAAAAGCCAGTACAGCTGATGTTCAGAATAAATATTACATGTGGTCTTGTAGTGCTTGTTTGTTTGCCTTGTGAAGTCAGTACATCTATATGCTAAATGAGAAATGCTGCTCTTCAGTGTGCAAAGTACATGTTCAGAGAGTCCATTATATACATATTTGTTAAGTATACACATTTACAGGCTTTTCCAAAGTTTTCCATCTTTTGGTTTATCCAAATTTTAAATCATAAATAACAAACAGTTTTTCAAAATACATAAAAAACTGATTCCACCAATAAATGTGCAGGGGCATAATTTTTTTTTTTAATAAAATATGTCTACAGTAATAACTGTCATTCCATATTACAGTACATGCACTGTAAAATACACAGCCGACTATTTAGCTGAGCTGTTTACTGTAAATAAACAGTTTTTTTTTTACAGTGTACCTATCAAAATGAATCTATCTGTGCAAGGCTTCCAATAAAAATGTCATTCAGCACAATGAGCCTTTATGTAATCCATCTCTTTTCACCCACACACACACGCACAAATGCACACAGACAGACAGTCAGAATATTTATGTAATCCATCTCTTTTCACCCACACACACACGCACAAATGCACACAGACAGACAGTCAGACATACATCCAAAAAGAGCTCTGTCTTATGTAATAACATTTCTAGAAGCAAACCAGCCATACCAGTACACATATATGTACTAAACACACACATATGCACACAGCACTCTAATTTACACCAGCGAATCCATCATGCAGTGATATTCTCCATGGTGTGCAGAGTTATGCTGAGATATGTGGGCTGGCTGCTTTAAGCCTGTTGTTAATGGTCGATAGATCACAGTGTTGTAAACATTTTTTCTGCTCTGGATCCCACTGCTCTGTTCACACAGACATTGACCATCTATTAGCAGAAAAGAGACGAGAGAATGCGTCACACGGAAGAGGGATCAGTCACTGTCACAGAGTCTAAACTATGATCACTGTCACAGAGAGAGATCAGCTCAAATCACTGTCACTGAATGAGAAATCAGATCAAAGAGAGGGATGAGCTAAAGTTTCTGTCATAAATAGAGAATTCAGCTCAAGTCACTGCCACTGACCGGGATCAGCTCAAGTCACTGTCATATAGAAAAGGATTAGTTTGGATAGAGTGATCAGCTCAAATCACAGTCACTGATAGAGAGAACAGCTCAAATCACTGTACTGTAAAGGAAATCAGCTCGAAGAGAGGGATCTGCCTAAATAACTGTCACTGACAGACAGATCAGCTCAATGAGAAATATCAGCTCAAAGCCAGAGAGATCAGTTCAAATCACTGTATTGAAAAGCTGATCATTTCAAGGAGAGGATCAGCTAAAATCACAATCACTGGAAAGGATCACCTATAAGCCATTGTTATATCCACCTTATTTTTAAAATATATGCAGCCACAGCCATTTGTAACTTGAAAGTACAAAGCTTTCATTGTCAGATGCTTGTATATATTTTAGGTGTACAAAAACATTCAGTCTAATATTGCAAACTAGTATTTGTTATGTTCATTTATTACCATAATCATAAACACAGTTGGTTTGCAGCACAGATAGTTTTACCATTTACTGCACTTTATTCTTATTCTAGTTAACATATTGTGGCTAATAAATCAGAAGTCTCTCCCATTCACCGAAAATAGCTTATAGGGTGAACCGAAAAGTTAATTACAGCACAAATCCCTGTTTCTGACAGAGATGGACTCAAATCACTCCACTGAAAAGAGGGACCAGGCAGACACTCCTTTGATCATGACTTTTGGGGAAGTACAACATGGCTCTTAACCCTCTCATGACTTTCCTAGTTTTACAATCTACAATACACATTCACTCACACACACATAGACACCATAACCTGCCCATCACCACTTTGCATTCCTTAACAAACACTCTTTCCTTTCCTCTCATCTCCCACTCTCCCTCCTCCTTCCTGTTCTCTTTCCCAATACTAAGAGGAAGAATAGCTCGTAAACAGCGCTGTAAATAAAGGTAAAGCTTGTAAACAGAGATTATCAGTCCAAACAGTCTATAAAAAATGGAGTCTTAAAGCATCAAAGCCAGAAAGAGATGAGAAGCTTTAACATCTTGTCAGAGAAAGAGACCAAAGACAGACATACACCATTCACTAACTACTTACAACCACAAATTTAGACTTCATCTACCCTACACACACACACACACACACACACACTCAAAAGCTGGCTATAGAACACTTGGCCTCATCTGTCGTGCATACAGTAGTAAGAGAACTGCTTATATGGCTGGTGAATTCCTCCACAGGTAGAAATAAGGGTCTAATGATGGAGTGTTGGCCTGGCAGGGTGCACTCATCCTGGGGAGGGCAGGCAGCTGAAGAGGGGCTCTCCAGTCTGTCTGGGTCATAAGAGGCAAAAGCAGGAACTGATAAGAACCTCAAGCAGCCTCTTTACCACAGACAGACACACACTTAACATCTATCCACCCATATCACCTTTATCAAAGTGAGAGACAGAGAGTGTGTAGGGGTTCGAGGATTAAAAAAAAAATGCTACAGGTACAGATACTTACTAATTTTATTTGGTCAGAATGTTAATATTATTAGACCTGCTAAATGTAGATTTTTTTTTATTTATTTTTTTTACTATATAATATGAATGTTCAAATGTTCAATCAAGTGCATTTAATGGTAAATTTTAATTTGATTTACAAGAGACTTTTGGCCATTATTGAAAAGAACAAAAAAGAAATCTAAGACTGACATCTAGTGTTTGATAAGAGCAATACATCCCTTTATGCCGGTTTAAGACAAATTTAAATATAATTTTGCAGTTAATGGTGGACTTAATTCCAAAAAAATTTCTACAATGTTTAAAAAAAAAACAGTAATACCAAAAAAAAGTCTAAAAAAAATAAAAACACTCAAATATATACAACTAACTACACTGTAAAAAATGACCGTGAAATTTACAGAAAAACTATGTAAAATCCATACAGAAAAGTATTGTAAACCCCAAAACATATTTTTTTTGTTTAATTCACAGTGGAATTTTGTAAACTATTAAACATAATATTTTGTTATATTTACAATAACAATATGTGATTGTAATCAAAATTATTTGTTAAAATTACAAATTATTGGTATCAAAAACAGAGAAATACTGTAATACTCATAACAAAACAATTTTGTTAATTTGACATGCAAATATTGTAAAAAACTAAAGTTTTAGTCTGTTGTTTTTAAAAATACAAATAAAGTATGTATGTCACTTTACAAGTTTATGCTGTAGACTAATTTTAGCATGATTGATGAAACGATGCAAATTGAGGTAATACAATTTTTTTCCACAAAAAAATAAAAATAATTGTGAACCTGAGAGGTTGCCCATCTATATATATAAAAATATGGCTACAATTATAATAATATTGTTTTTTTTAATTTAGGCTATTTGTTTGTAGCATATTGTACACTGTAAAAAATAAGTGTCATTTTAACTGTACAATTTGTGTAAAAAACGCTACAAAAAAAAAAGTGTTAATAGGTTAACAGTAAGTTCCTGTACTATATACAGGGAAAAACTGTAAAAGATCTAACCAGACATTTCATGTAATTTTACAGTAAAATGCTGTTAATTTTACAGTTTTTAGAAATAAAAAAAGAACAAATCAATGTATAATTTACAGTCAAAAAACTGTAAACTGATATTCCCAGAATTCCCTGTGTGACGCTCCACATTTGAAAGTATTTTGTTTAAAATAATCATGTTTTTTAATAGTTTTTTGTTATCAGTTGTACATTTGGGCTTTATGTTACATCTTCTGCTGTTTAATGAAAGTTTATTGAATTGTTTAAGTATCGTGTGTCACCATGATGGTGTTTTGTGTTTGCATGAATGACTTTGTGCACCTTCTATATATTAATATAAACTTCTGCTTGTGGCGAAGCTACTTGTGATGAACTTCGATTCTTCATGTGGCTTTCTCTTTTACCACCTGCATTATTATGGTGGTTGTCAGTATGTTAAAGGTACAAAACAGATTTTAATAGCAGTGTGCGTTGTTGAATTTACTGGTTTACATTCAAATTTTCTTGTTTGTAAATAACAGTTTTTTATACTGTAAAATTTACAGTTTTTGGCCGTAATTGTGTTTACAGTTTTTCTGTATTTTTTTACAAAGTATTCTGGCAAACCACAGCTGCCAAAATTATTTTGTAAAAACTACAGACTTTTTTTTTACAGTATACTGTAAAATTTACAGTTTTTGGGCCGTAATTGTGTTTACAGTTTTTCTGTATTTTTTACAAAAGTATTCTGGCAACCACAGCTGCCAAAATTATTTTGTAAAAACTACATACAATAAAAAAAAAAAGTAGCTTAATAAAAGTATCTCTCTTAGAGATGGTCATCTCAGGGATTATTATATTAATACTACTGCCGAATACTAATAACTTTATAGACATTTGTGCTTAAAAAACGTAGTCACCCTAAAAAAAAAAAAAAAAAAAAAAAAAAAAAAAAATGAGACCAGTAGCCAATTCCCTGAAAGACTCCTATCGGTTCACGTGGAGTCGGTTCTTTTGAATAATTCTAAACCGAGTCATCTGTTTGGACCGGTCTGAAACACTGTACTGTATTATACAGAGAGAATATGTAATAAAATAAGCACAGTGGTCAATATAAATGTACACCCAAATGTGAAATACCCCGACATCTACAACTATTTGTGTCCAAAACGCTCGTTTTTGGGGGGGTCGAAATCGTAGTTCTGGGTTTTTTAGCTTGTTTACTTTACACCTTGTCACATAGCACCTTTTAGGCATTGCTCTGTTTTTTGTTATAAGTCAGAAATGACAGGGAGGCAGCTTCCCGCAATAGAAAGTCAATGAAGAGCGTTGGATTGCCCCCGGGTGTGGGCGTGGCCTAAATGCGCTCTGTCACTGTTGGAGCGCAGCTTCCTTTGACCAACAGAGAGCGCACTTCTCCGACCACCTGACTAGAGTTTCCTATAGTACTGTAGAGTATTCTTATATAATATAATATATAATATTGTGCTTTCGTTTATTTTTGGCCCCTAGAGCTTAGTACATTTCCTATATGGTTCTCCTCTATTATCACATGTAATCTAAGTGCATATAAAGGGGTTTTCATTGTAGAAGAATAGTCCAACCGTAATAGACCTTAAGTTTCGTTTCCTCCGTTCTTACCGCTTCCGCAGAGACAGCTGCGCTTGCTTCATATAAGCCAGTGTAGATCATAACTGACCCTTATTGTACATCACCACAGAGCTCACGGTACCAGAGTTAAGAAACATGAGCAGGAAAAAGAGAAATAATCAGCTCTCTAAGGCTGATTTGCGTATAGTTGGATTTGACTTTATAGAGTTTCTGGAAGAAAGCGAAAGGAGATCCATTATTGATAGAACACTTCTCAAAGACATCTACAATAAAGAGTTCCGAGACAGGTAAACATTTAACATGTTCTCACAACTTCTTTTAAATATATATATATATATATAATTATTGCTTATAATTTTCCAGTTATGTCCACTGAAATTATCGATTTTTGGAATTCATTTAAACAGACAATTCATTTAATAAGACAGAAAGTGCATCAGAAAGCTATGTGAACAAACTTTTTTTTTTTCAGTTTCCAAAACTTTTCTGTCAGGTTATATTTATTTATTTTCAGGCATTTTTATTCACAGAGACGGAGTCAGAGACCCAAACTTCTCTTCAGTCCTCTTTGCATTGAGAAATTGCAGAAAAGCGCGCATCACCAGATCAGGACATGTTTACTTCAACACCAGTGTAAGAACTTTTCATTTATTACCACTGCAGTTCTATTAGACTGCATATATCAAAACATACACTAATATCAGTGTCCGTATATGCTAAGCTTGTAACAAACTGTGGTTTTTATGACACACACCCAGCAACACCCAGAGTATGAACATGTCTAGTGTTGGGGTTTTAGAAAAATAAATCATCTCATACTGTAATTACATACACTTTATCTCAGTAGTTTGTAATAGAAATGTGACTGTTACCAAATGTTTTTTTTTTTCATAATGCAAAACATACTCATGTCTGAATTTGAAGCCTAAAGGTATACTTGAATTTTTATCAAACTGAAACTTTGGATCAGAGTTGATTCAGTGTTTCCTTGATTAGCTGTTGATACAAAGTCCTTTGGACAATAACACCAAAGTCTGTGCATTTAAAACTACTGACTGTTATGCAACTGCATACTGTTGTCATCAGACATTTACACACACCGGCTTTTGATGCCACAGCTTATTTTAAAACCTTTTTTTTTTTTTTAGCTACCTATAATGGTACCTGTATTGTTATTTGTAACTTCTTGTAACTATTATGCCCATTAAGCCTTAATTTAATAGCATGACATAATGTTAGGGGACCTATTGGTTAGAGAGTTTGACTTCTAAGACAAAGGTTGTGGGTTTGAGTCTCAATACCAGCAGGGATTGTAGGTGGGGGGAGTGAATGTACAGCGCTCAATAACACGAGGTGAAACCCTTGAGCAAGGCATCAAACCTCCAACTGCTCCTCAGGCACCCCAGCAAAAATGTCTGCCCACTGCTCCGGCTGTGTGTTCACTACTCACTGCTGTGTGTGCACTTGAATGGCTTAAATGCAGAGCACAAATTCTGAGTATGGGACACCATACTTGGCCACACACCACTTTCACTTTCACTTTCACTTAATTTTAGTCTATTGCCTAGTTGATGAATCAAATCCAAGATAACTGTAAAACTGTAACTTTTATCACCAAAGCTAATTAATTTTTTAAAAGACAGTGGGTTCAGATCAAAAGAGTAAATCAACATTTCTCAAGACAGCACATCCTCAATCTTTGAAGTTTCCTGGGCATCATCTTGTCTACTGAATGTTAATAATAAGTGAGAAAACCATACCAATCTCCACTCTGCAATTTTAGACAAGGTCCACAGTGCCTTCTGAGAAAAGGAGTCTCTTATTGTCTCTGGGGAATGCTTTGGAAAAAGACAGTAAAAGAGAAAGACACACCATGTGCTCATCTATTTAGAAAATAATATTGTAACATAGATTAGGTGTGTGGATTCATTTTGGGAGACAAAATGAGTAAAAACTGTTACTGCAAATGGACAGCAGATCATTGGCCACAACACACACACACACACACACACACACACACACACACACACACACACACACACACACACACACACACACACACACTAAAAAGCAATGAAGAGCATGAGTTATTGTTTTTACAGTAAAAATATCTAAAATGTTAAAGGCATAGTTCACCCAAAAAATGGAAGTTCTGTCATCATTTAATCACCCTCAAAATATTTCACACCTATATGGGTTTCTTTCTTCTGTTGAACACAATAGAAGATTTTTTTTTGAAGAAGAATGTCGTTAACCAAACAGTTGCTGGTAGCCAAAGTCACTGATTCCTACGTAGAATTATTATTCATGAAACAAAATATTCATGACTAACATGAAACTTGGACTAATGGCTTATTGATGAATGGCTGGGTAATTTATAACCCTGCAGTTAAATATGATCATCTAGCCCTGTGATAAATACAGGTTGGTTAAAGGGTTCAAAAATAAGGAAGGCCTGCTAGTTTGGGGCAAGTATGAAACAGTTTCAAGTCAGCTGATGCAACAGTCACTTGCTCTTTTAGGCCAGTTTTTTGTCAAAATTGTAAAAATGGCTTGTGGCTGTCTTAAAGGAATTGGTAAAAATGTATATATATTAGCAATACACATGGGTGACATTTAACTCTTCAGTCATTTAACTCACTTTCTCAAAAAGTCTTTACGAATATAAGTTTCAAAACAATGTCCTGCACAATACAGCATAACATGTGGACTACTTTTGCTGTTGATTTGAATGACAATGCGATGTCCGTTTTGGACTCGTTGCCACCAAAATGCGAGACACGATGTGAAGAAGAAGAAAAAAACTTAGATGTAGGACTGTATCCCAGCCTGTCATAAATTGCTGGAATTGAAATGAAATTGCTGGTTGATGTGGCCAGATCTCAATAAAGTTTTTGGTCCATGAACGTGCACTGTCTGTGCAGGCTTGGCCAGGCACGGTTCTAGAATTAAATCACTGAGGGTGTCCCGTTCATTGCTATGGTTATCACTTCATAATAGTGTCAATCGTGGATATTTCGAGAGTGAATCCAGCATAAATATGTGGATGTCATTCCCAAAGCTTTGTGTCCGAAAAACAAAAGTTTCTCATACAAATTCTGCTTAAAAAGCGTGCAAAGCACCCTCTATTTATAATCAGTAAAAGCTGTTACTTATCTTAGTTCGTCGAGAAATCACAAAGTTCAGTTATAATCAATAAAGCTCTTAGATTTGTACAATAAACCTTACATCGCGTATGCATTTTGTTATATAGATTCACGAGAGTGAACTGCACTGAACAAAAACTCTCAGCGGTGAGTCAATTGTGACCAACTAAAACGTCTCTGATTGGCCATTATGCATCTACATTGCTCAATGCTGCAAAAACACGTTGTAAAAAGTGACTTTTGACACTTTCCAGACCGTAAACACAAATACGCCCTGGGTAGTTTACTAGATCTTCAATTGAGGGTGATTAAGTTTTAGATCTAATATTTACATTTTATTTCAGCTTTTATTAATTACCATAAATAAGCAAAAATCTGAAATACTGGAGCAAACAAAAAATCATGACCCTTGAGCCCTGTTATACCCTAATGTGTTAGTGTGATGTACACATGCAGATAATGGTCAAAAACTTGTAACCCTATTGTGGCATTTTTAGGTCAGAGTGCAGCATGATCAGTGGTTTAGACCCCGTCACAGACAGCACAACCAAGCTACTCCCCCTCTGAGTAATGGTAGCTCACCGCCACCCACCAGTGCCCAGGTTCCTAACCCAACGTCAGTGCCAGGGCCAGAAGATGGAGTTAGAGCAAGGAGAAAACTGTCGAAAGACCTCCTGCGCAGAATAAACACAACAGAAAAGTGAGCTGGTCTCTCTGTATGATGGGTACAAACCAACCTCTGAAAATACACCGAATGCAAAGAGATACTGTACAACCTTCATACATTACAGCCTGCTGTCATTTATGATGCAGTATTGCTCTTTGGATTCCTATTTTATGTTTTACAACATCTGAGTATGAAAACTAGCTCTGTTGTTGCTCTTTTCCTTCCCAGGTCTGTGTTTATCGCTGATAAAGGTGGGGTGCGGGTGTCCTCAGAACTTCAGATAGAGGATGGCATGATTCAGCTCTTTGTGAAAAAGGCAGAAATTCATGAACTAAAGCTGTTTGTGGAGAACACGGGTCAGGCGCCCGTGTATTTCACATACTACTCTGCTCTTCACTGGATTCAGTATTTCATTCTGGAAGACAGCAGAAGAGTCACACGCAACAATCCACTCCGTCTGGAGCCAAGTGAGTGCAACCAAACTCTACATGTGTACAGGGGAAACTGGTGTTGGTGTTGTTTGTAGGTTTCATTTGGTATCATGCTAGTTGCTGACTTTAGTCTCTGATGTATTATAAAAGGAAAATGTTTTTTGGAGCCACTGTGCTGTGCTTAGCGCATGTGCCCTTGACTTGTTGGGTTGTGATTTTAAGGTGAGTGTCACAGGTTTGAACCCTAGCTGTTGCTCTCTCTCACATTTTTTCAAAGGTGAGAAATATGAGGTGACCTTAAGATTCAAAGCAGAACAAATAGGAGTTTATTCAGCCACTCTGGCATTTGAGTTCAAGGAAAACACCCAGCCCGCCACCCATCCTTTCCACATTGTTCGGTTCATTCAGGCAGAATACAGATCTGAGCTTGCAGCTCTGCTGGGTCCAGTAGAACCATTCAGACCTAAGAGGCTTGAGACATATGAACCTGCCTGGTGCAACATAGAAGAGGGGAATAAACCAGAGAGGTGAAAGATAAACACTCTTTTTAAGAATTATTTTTTTATGTTGTTTTTCCCTGTGTTTACATTTGTACATAAATTATTTATTTGCATGTTTTTCTCTCATTTGCAGTTCTGCCCAAAACCTTTTGGAGTTTGTGGTGTCACTGGATCACTACATTCGTCCTTCTTACATCTCTGACTTAGCCGAGGTCCTTAAAGGCAACCGTTCTTCTCCGAAGCACCAGAAACAGAAGTTAGTGGTCTCTAGTTGTGCCTAATTGTGCTTTTAGGTCTTAGGCCTGTTACTGGTCTTTGAATGGTCTAGAATCAGCTCTCTGCATGAATATGTATAAGCTACTGAACCTATTTCATTGGGCGTTCGGTGGTTTTTAGGTCACTGCTGGAGAGTGATCTGAGTTTTCATAACTATATGGATCGCTTTGATTTACTGTTGTACCTGGAGGAGGATCAAATGTGTCTGGACATCAAGAGGTATGACAAAAATGATGTGTCCATGGTGAAGGACCATAAGGAAAAAGGACTGCTGGTCTTAGAGGTGAGTGGCAGTGTTTTACTGACTGTTATTAAAGCATGTGATTGTGGCTGCGTCCGAAAGCTAAAAAATGCTGCCATCGGAGGATGCATTTTTAAGGTTGGAAGGCAACAAAGCACATCCAAATCCAATATTAGAGAGTTTTGAAGGCAACATAGATGTATCCATTGCTTCCTTTGATATCCCAGTTCCATGACAGTTGAGCTAAAAAATAAAAATGGCATCTGAAAATTGCAGTTAGTGGTCAGTTTGTGTGTAAATGTCCATTTTTGATTGACTCGTTCCACTTCTGATGTAATTTCTAGCAGAAAATTTGTATTGTAGTAGTTAAATATTCACTAAGTTATCACCAAAGCTCTTTTTATTTTGTTGTAGATCATAAAACCATTATGTCAGTTTCTGTTGCCTGCAATATCATTGCCTGATATGGCAGAGAGGCAACAAGTCAGCTGTCTATGCTTTCGGACGCCTATGTTAGACACATACAGAGTATCAAAAGCATAGACACGTGCATGGCTCTTAAAGGGACAGTGCACCCCAAAATTTAAATTCCGTAATTATTTACTTTAATTTGTTAATCTTAAATTCCGCTAAAGATGTAGTAAATGTGCTACAAAGAAAGAAATGACAGCAATGTCATTTTTGGGTGAACTCTCCCTTTAAGTAGTATGTGCTTTTATATTTGTTGGAAAGAATAAGGTTTTGAGGACTTATAATGTATTTGTTGTGATAAAGCTTCCTGGCGTATCAGAGAACAGACCATCAGTGCTGAGGGGAGATCACCTGCTTCTCACCAAGAGTGAGGAGGTCAAACGCTCAACTGTGACCAAATACAAGGGCTACGTCTACAGAGTAGAACTGGATCAGGTCAAACTGCACTTCTCTAGAAGGTATGAAGTGTGAGAAGTTTAAGACAGGTGTCATTTGAACATCAGAACACTGAAGGAGTATTAAATAGAGCAGGCATGATATTGTCGATAATCAAAGTCCCAGATACAAGAAACAAGATCTTTATGTGCTACAAAAACATAATGTAACTTCCAGAACACAAAACTTGGGCCAGTGCAAACTATGCTTGACTGGACAGCAAACCTGCAGCTCAGTTTCAGTTCACTTATTTACATATAAGCCTTAAAGACATAGCAGCAAAAATCAGCACATGTAATTGATCATTACTTGATGAAGTTTGTCTCTTTACAGTCTTGATTCCCATTAATACAAATGTGGCATTTGCTAAAATGCTGCAGCCCAACAAAGTATTTTAGGCTAAGGAGCACACTGAAAAATTACTGAAGAAGGCTCACTAAAAAGGGTCTGTGGTAGATTTACCCTACGCACCTGACTTAAGTTAACTTTGGGTTTCCAATTGACGCTTACAAATTTATCGTCTATCCATGTCTCCAGTCCACATCGTATGACGTCTAGCCCCTTATGAACACTATCAGATGTAAGGTATTTAGTGTTCAACTAATATGCAGTGACCTGACAGACTCCTTAGTGCCTTTGAATATGTTTTAATCACAGCTAGGAAGACTCAATACTAATCACAGAGAATCCAACAGTATACAGTATATAGAATAGGTACATGGCAATGGTAACATGACCCATTAAATAATTTTTCTCTTAATATGATTGGTTCTTCATTTGTGCAATCCAGCAAAAACACAGTGTCCACAAAAATATTAAGTAGAACTGTTTTCAACATTGATAGTAAGAAATGTTTCTTAAGCCGCAAATCAGCATTAGAATGATTCTTGAAGGATTAAGTGACACTGAATACTGGAGTAATGGCTACTGAACATTCAGCTTTATTGTCACAGGAATAAATTACATTATAAAATATATTGAAATAGAAAACAGTTTTGTATTTCAATAATATTTCACCAGATTGCTGTTTTACTGTATTTACTGTTTTTAACAAATAAATGCAGCCTTTTTTAAGCATAAGAGACTTCTTTCAAAAACATAAAAAATCTTACAGACCCCAAACTTTGAACGGTAGTGTAAGTCAAACATCAAATGTTTTACATACCTAAGGTTTACAAAAATTATGCATTATGCAATTATTATACATTTGGTCTTATTTTTCATATTTATTTAAAGACCAGATTAAAGCTTTGTGTATTATGTGTGTTTTATGTGTAAAGGCTGCTTGACGATTTCATAGATAATATGAAATTCCGTGTGGAGTTTACATTGAATCGTCTCCCATTAAGACTGCAACACAGAGCAGTACACATGGCAGTCCAGCATGAGCTCAGAGATGTGCTGTTCCCTGTGGGCTCACGGGACGTGACCCCTGCGTCTCCACCTGCACTGAGGTCAGTAAGAAGCATCTGTACTGAACAAAATCAAATTTTAGTGAAGCAGTATGGATTATTTCAGCTGGATGTGTATGTGTGTATTTGGGGATCTACAGGCTCTTTTGTGTATGTGTATGTGTATGCGTGTGTGTGTGTGTGTGTGTGTGTGTGTATTTGGGGATCTACAGGCTCTTTGATCGAAAGCTGGACAATAACCATGAACAGAAAACTGCAGTATGTCACATTGTGGCCGGTACGTCCAAGCCGGCACCGTACTTGGTGTTTGGACCTCCTGGCACTGGTAAAACTGTCACGATAGTGGAGGCCATCAAACAGGTAAAACTGGTTATGCTCAAATAAATATACACCCAACAGACACACCTACATGCAAATCATCTCATTGTGTCTGTATGCAAAATTGAAAAGGTAAAACAGATATTTTAATTAACGATTTCACTTTATTTTCATCTCACAGGTGGAGAAAAATATACCTGGTGCCTTTATCCTAGCTTGTGCTCCATCTAACAGTGCAGCTGATCAACTGTGTGAAAAGTTGATCACTAGTGAACATGTTGATGCAGGGAAAATATACAGAGTCTACGCTAGCTCACGCAACCCAAAAGATATCCCTAAAGTCCTAACGGTTAGTGCTTGTCTGACTTTATTTATTAATTAAATGTTTAACTAAATAAAAAAAAAAAAATCATAATCATAACTATACATTCTTAACTAACTAAAAAAAAATTAAAATAAATAGTTATATATAGAGAGAGAGAGAGACCTTTCAACATCTCTTTAATTACAATCCATTAACACAAAATACATACACCATTAAACACAATACATTACTTCATAAATACATATTCTTATAAATAAAATTATTTAAAATGAATTAAAACAGCTTCTTTTACAACATTTCACAACTTCCCTCTTCATTGGGTTGACATAAAATATTTGCAACACCAGATAAAAAAAGAAAGATTCTATATCATTCACCAATTCATAATACTTATACTCTATAACCAGCCTACTTTTTAGCAGAGATCTGAACATGTTTAAAGGATCAGTATCACTGTTAAGCAGCATTTTGCTCTTTCTTGTCAGCCAAATTGCCATTTTTGCCTTACCAAATAAAAAAATTCATCAAAACAATTTTACTCTTGTTTGAGGTGCTATATTTTGGTCCAAAAATAAAGAAACTATTTGAAAAAATAAAACCAAGATTATTGCTCAAGTTTCTTAACACTCCAATAATTCCTAATAACCTTGAACATCCATAATATTTGAAATACTGTTTCTGGAAGACCACAAAGCAAACACTCTTCTCCTTGCAAAGGATTTAGATGACCTTAATGACAGTTTGTTGCCAAAATCCAATGAGAAATCCGCCATTGCAAATCCCCACTTCTATTTTTCAGCTGTTTTGGAGAAGCACCTAATTCAACAAAATTAGTCCATTTGGTCTCTGGAAGATCTTTCAATGCTCTTAAATTTAGATATTTGACACAAACAAGATAAAGTGACATCTTAGAGAGAGAGAGAGAGAGAGAGAGAGAAAGAGATTGTAATTGTTGTTGATATTGATGACTGTCTTTTTTTGTTTGTTTAGAAAAACAGTAATGTAAAAGGAGACACAATTATTTTCCCATGCAAAGAGGATCTAATGTCCTACAAGATCCTGGTCAGCACTTTGGTCACCGCAGGCAGGTGAAGGACTTCATCCTCTACAAACACAAAGAAACCCGTTCTCACCCACATACACATCATAGCAGTCAAAAGATAAAGAGTGTTTACTATATGTGTGTGTGTGTGTGTGTGTGTGTGTGTGTTGGTAGGCTGGTGGGTGGGGGTTTCCCTGTGGGTCATTTTTCGCATATCTTTGTGGATGAGGCAGGACATGCTGTGGAGCCAGAGACCATCATCAGTGTGGCAGGTGGAGCACTTCACAGAATAACATTGGGAAAACTATCAGATCTTTCATTTGAAATCAGTCTGTTTTAGCATTTCATCTTTGTGTGCATGTAGGACTGCTGAATGCAAAAACTGGACAGCTTGTTTTGGCTGGTGATCCCAAGCAGCTGGGGCCAATCTTGAGATCTCCTTTTGCCATTAAATATGGACTTGGTGAGATGAATAAGGACACACATACCAGGGCTCTCAAGTCTCATGCATTTCAACCAGTTCACATGGCCCACACCTTGTATTTCTTATAAATAATGGACAATTAAAGTTCATAGCTGTCTCCAGTTATACAGAGTTACTGTAAATTCCACCTACCTGCCAATCAGAAAATAATGTTTGTTAATAAGCAACATGGAAAATTTTTGATTGGGAATATTGCCAAATTTGTGCTAAATTACTTTATTTTTTATTTAACACATTTTTATTTATTTATAAATTTTTGATTGGGAATATTGCCAAATTTGTGCTAAATTACTTTTGATACAGTAAAAAGCTCTTGAACTGTGTTTGTTACACATTTTTGATGCATTGATAACAGGGGTAGAGGGCTCCCACTTAAAGCAGTGTGGCTTCAATTCATGGTGAAATTTGCATTGTAAATGTGTTTGTAGGTCTTTCCTTGCTAGAGAGGCTGATGACACAGAATGAACTTTACCAGAAAGGTACTACAAAATACGACAGCCGTTATGTAACCAAACTGCTGCAGAACTACAGGTAAAGTCTGAATAATCCAAAGACCTCCTCTGCAAAACTATAAAAACAATAAATTTACTACCAGCCTGACCACCATCTTATACTAACAAAAACCTAATAATAAGCTCCAAATAAGGACAAAAAAAAAAAAAAAACACTTGATGGAGTACAAAGTTCTCAAGGCTGAACAAAACTATTTTTAACTTGTCAGGGTAAAATTACTGATGCAAGTAAAGAAAGTTTCTGAGTTGTATAGAGGATCAAACATTCTTAGACCTTTGTGTGGAGGGAGTGCAGATGGTTATGGATGAGGAATACATACCAGCTAGAGCCATTTGTCTTTTTGATTTAGTAGTTTTGACTTGTAGCCAGGAGCCAGTAAGAGTAGAAAAGACAGGGGCATAGCCCATTATAAAGAAGTAAACAAATAAACTTGAACATAAAATCTGCCTCCTGCCCATGAATGAACATGAGAACCAGAGGAAGCTGGTGTTGTCTGGGTTTTTGCTGTGCAGAAAAAGGCAGAGGACAGGATGCCATATGAAAAGGTTGGGAAAGCCCCAGTCTGAGTAAAACAGATTGGGATAGGCCCAATCCAAAATAAGTGTTCGGAATACCTGATCATGTATCCTAAATCAGATGTACAATTTCTACCACAAAATTAGTTTGTATGAAAATTTAAAATGTCTGAATCTGTTTTAGCGACACTGTAAATAAGTCGGTGTTCTAATCTCTGTTTCTTATTCCCAATTTTCTTTCCCTCTTTGTCGCTCCAGGTCTCATCCATCCATTCTGAAGATTCCTAATGAGTTGTTCTATGATGGGGAGTTGGTGCCATGTGCAGATGAGATCATCTCCCGCCAGTACTGCATGTGGGAGCACCTGCCAAAAAGTGTATGAGACATCCCAGACACAAAAACCTGATAAAAAAAAGCAGTTCAGGAATGTCAAGACAATGCATTTTGGTTAGGTTATGATGTTATACAGTTGCTATATACACCCAGAACAACACATCAATGTTCGGTACCTAGTGAACTGACTCAGTCTCTTGTGAAAGTTGTGTGATGAGTTATTAGTGAAAATGTAAAGTTGCTTATTGCCAGTTTTCTCAAAATTTGGTAAACACGTATTTTCTGATGTTGTACAAATATATCCATTTTCGTAATCAGATTTGACAAAACTGAAATGTGATTGCCTGCTGGCAACACATTTTTTCAAATTTAGTCGATTAGAAGATATGGCACTGTCCCAATACCCACATTTGCAGTGTTGCACTTGAGCACTTGTCTGTGTACTTACATGATGTATTTTCTGTATTTGGGCCAAGTGTTCAAGTAGGCATGTAGACTCCAAATGTATGTATAACTTTTTACTATCTGATAGAACACTTACAACATTGCTTTATTTACACATTTTGATTTTCAAAACTTTGCACTTTAAAATAAACTTAGTAGTCCATATGTAAAAGACGAGATCATTTAGTAACTGCGATGCTTCTAATTAGGTGGTTCAAAGCAGTTGCAAATGTTTTAAAAATACACATGCTCATCACAGCGCCAATAAAATGTGCACCACTTCACATTTTACTACCAAAATTATATGCATTATATAATTAATTTAACTTAAACTGTAAAGTTTTCTACAACATCACACAATTTTGGGACACAAGTACCTGAACATAATGAATGTTGGGATACACTTACATTTGGTTTGATCAAATTTAAGGCCGTAAACAGTCTTAAACTGTATAACAAAAGTCTTAAATTTGGGGACGGAAAAACAGTCACCACGATACAGTTATTTGATTATTAAACATTAAAAGGCTACGATTCAATTATGAGCACATTTCAAAATGTGGCACTGTTGTGTATTGCACAGGATTGCGGTTTCAGAGCAGTTTGCAATCAGTGAATGCGATTGCTTATCATGCACCACTGATAAACTGTCAATGTTTACGTTATGGTTTTTATATTATGTCGTAGATTGTTGTAAGAGTGTATGTTTTGTATCTCATCTTTTTGAACGAGCAGCTGGAAGTAGTAAAGCATTGACATTTCAAAATAAGATTATATGAGTTTGTTCTGTAACGGCATGCAATGTTTATTCTTCATCTCAGCATCTCTAAAAAACTCAAAAAACATATTAAAAAAAAACTGCAGAAAATCTGCTTAGCTTACAGCTCCCATATTTACTTTTTAACATGTAGTCCACCTCCTCCTCATTGGTTATCTGGTCACACATGCCCGCACAAACACACAAGTCATTAGTGTAAGGAATGTGAAGGCCAGAAACTGAGATAACTGCCTTCTTGAACTTGGTTGTATTTCATGGCTACATTTGGTGCTTAGAGATGTCAGATTTTTTCAATAGCCAGTTTCCACTTGTGCTTTGTAATGCTGATGTTACTGTTTATGTCTAGAAAGTTCAACAGAAAGACTTCAGGGATCAGGGATTTCCTGTGATTTTCCATGGAGTGATCGGAAAGGATGAGAGAGAATCAAACAGCCCCTCCTTTTTCAACACTTCTGAAATCGATATCATGATCGACTACCTGAAGAAGCTGCTCCTGACACAGGCCAAGAAGGGCATTGCAAAAATCACCCCCAAAGAGATTGGCATTATAGCCCACCACAAGAAAAACTTAAAAATACCTCACACACAGCTCAGCAGCAGCAAACCTGATGCTTACTGCACACACAATGCAGTTAGTATCCAGTAAATCCTCAAGAAATGTTGTTTGTTTTTTGTTTTAAAGAAGTCTCATATTACAGTAAAAACAATAATACTGTAAAATATTATAGTACAATTTAAAATAACTTTTATGTTTTAAAATGTATATTCTAAAAGCTGAATTTCAGCATCCATTACTCCAGTCTTCCTTCAGAAATTATTCTAAAATGCTGATTTGCTGCTCAAGTCACAAATGAAAACATTAACGCTGAATAATATTTATTTATTTTTTTTATTTTTTTTTTTGTGTGGAAAACATGAGACTTTTTTCAAGATTCTCTGATGAATAGAAATGTACTTTTGATAAATTTAATGTGTCCTTGCTGAATAAAAGTATAAACTCCACATTTTTTAAACAGTAGTGTAAATCCATAAAATAGTCTGTACTTACTACTTTTGGACATTTGGACATTTTCTACTTTTTTTTTTCCACAAACAACCCTCACACACAGACTGCCTGCTATTACAAAAAATTAAAATTAAAATTTAGTTTTTATGCAGATCATTGTTATCATTCTCTTTAAGGTGATTTTTTTCCTCATAATTTTTCACTCTGCTTTCATTTTTTATTGTAAATATCTGTTTTATTTTTATAGGTGGAGAAAATCAGGAAGGCCATTAAGATGCATACTGAGCTTAAATCCTGTTTGGGCATTGAGGAGATGAAGGTCAGCGAGTCTGAACCGTGCGGAGACTCCTACACTCTGTTATCAGTTCTCATCCTTGTCAGGACACTTGAGCAAAAACATGACTGCTGCACGTGTTTTGTAGGTTGGTTCCGTGGAGGAGTTTCAAGGCCAGGAGAGGAAAGTGATCATTGTGTCAACTGTTCGCAGTGACAAGAAACACATCATTTTGGATGAAACATTCAGCATTGGGTTTCTGAAGAATGAGAAGGTAGTGTCTAACACATGGCAATACACCACACAGAAGTCTTCAAAACAAAGTTGTTCCACCTCTTGCTTTCTCTTCTCCAGAGATTCAATGTGGCAGTGACGAGAGCAAAATCCCTGCTCATCATGGTGGGAAACCCCATCATTCTACAGACAGACGCAAACTGGGGCAGGTATAGAAACTTCCAACTAACACATACATAAAATACTCTTTTTATGATTTCAGGACATGGTGCGAGTTGACAATACGAGCTGATTTTTATTTTATATTTTTACCCTGTTGATTTATGTGTTTGTAGGTTTATTAATTACTGCATTGAGAATGGAGGTTACACTGGATATGATATTTCCCATTTGGAGGAAACAGAGGCGGTTATTGAGCGCCTGCTCGCTCTAAACATCAATGAGGAGACCATAGGTAAGGCATGGCTTTAATTAAAGTACGGTCACACTAGACTTTGTACTTCATTTGCTTCCATTAATGCGGAATAGGAAATGCAAGCTAAAGGTAGTCTTTTGCTGAAGTTCAAATGTAGTGAACGCTGATCTGCAACTTTGCGTAAAGAAATATATTTGAAAACTTTGAATATACTTTATTTATAATTGATTATTTAATAAAAGTGACCTAAGAGGATGACATCACATCCTGTTTCTCATGTTTGTTTGGTGTTAGCCTAGAGTGACGACCTCACATTCATAATTAATCATTTACTGACAGGTTATACAAATACACTACCATTTAAAATTAATTTGTTCAAAAGAGACAGAACTCAATAAGTACATTATGCTTATCTTTTGATGTAAGTACATAGTAGTTAAGGCCACTTAATTTGTTCAAAAGAGACAGAGATATTTATAATGTTACAGACGTTTTCTCTTTCAAATAAATGCTGTTCTTTTGTGCTTTCTATTCATCAAAAGTATTCTGAAAAAAAAAAAAACTGTATCAGGGTTTCCACAAAATTATTAAGCAGCACAGCTGTTTTCAAAATGGATAATAATAAGACATTTTTCTTACTTTTTATTAGGATGATTTCTGAAGGATCACATGACACTGAAGAGTGGAGTGATGACTCTTTCAGCTTTGCAATCACAGGAATTAATAAAAAAATTTTTACAGTTTTTTTTTTAAATGGTAATATTATTTTACAGTATTACTGTTTTTATGGTATTTTGATCAAATAAATTCAGCCTTAGTGAGCATAAGAGAAATCTTTAAAAAAAAATCGTACCGACCCCAAACTCTTAAACGGTAGTGTATTTCGAACTACACAACTGTACACCTGTTCCCTTTCGAGCAGTCTCTCCCGTTGCGTTGACACTTATGGGGAAACTCCTGTTTACTCTAATACTGAAGCCTAATTTGTTTACGTTCGTGTAGCTGCACGAACCAAAAAGGGAGGACTGACCTCTATATAAGTCGTCTCTGAGCACCATATTGTCAGAATTTTGATGACTCCATGTAATTAATGGCTTAGGATGCTGAAGAGTGGGTGTGTTCCGGCGAAGAGCCCGAAACCCCGCCTCTGACGCAGACAACACGGCCCAGCGTGGACAGTGAGCTGATCCACATTCTATCTAAGGCTGTGGAGGACGAGTGACGAGTGGAACCTAAAAGGGTGCAGTCAGCATTCCTCCCACCAGATCTGTTTCGCCAATGTTATATTACAGCTTCATCTTTAGCAGCTCCATAAAAACAGACCTGAAGGGAATTATTATATTTCTGGGTCCTTTGCATCAAACAGTTTGAAAAACTATTGATCTGTGGACAACGTGTTCTGTCACACACACAAGCGACTAAAATAAAAAACAAGCTCTTTCTCTTCCTCTCAATGCATAGCAATGCCTACAAATAACTGAAACAAAAGCCGAATTATTGAGAGGCTAACTTTGAGAAAATTAAGCAGTGTCATGAATAAGCGGTCATTCACACCAAAAGTTTTTTTTTTTTAAATCGTGAATATCCACTTCATAAGCATTGTTTTGTTCTCTGTTGTTGTTTAACAGCTGTGAGCATGCTTTTGATGGATGTATTTATTGTATTTATTGCAGTGCTATAAGGCTGCACGTGAATCGATGACTATCGCTTCAGTCAAAAGATTCTGATGAAATGGAGTCGACTTATATAGAGGTCGGCTCCTCCCCTTTTGGTGGGTTGAAGCGCCATTGGTCGTGCAGCTACACAAACGTGAACAAATTAGGCTTTAGTATCAGAGTAAACAGGAGTTTCCTCATAAGTGTGTGAAAGCAACGCTCATTCCATTATCTCAGGGAACCATGGCTATTTTAGTAACTGGAACGTTTTGTTTATATTGGAACTATTTAAGGAAATTTTCTGTGCTTTTTTTCTTCTTTGGGATTTAAAATAAATCATATACCAGGTGCTAACTGTCATGTTCTTTCTCATCCTAGTGAAAACAGAGGAGAGTGTGGTCCAGCAATATCTGAATCCTGAGTGGAGACATGACCATTAAATGAAGTGCTATTATTAAAAAGCCTCCTAGTCAGGCCCCTCTCATTAGCATAACCACACCCCTTTTCCCTTCCCCTTGCTGAAGTTAGTTAGGGAAAGTCTTAATGAACTTAGAAGTTTAATTTTAATTCAAAAACTGCACTATGCTATATAAACACTGGATTAAACTAAAGGGGTAAGTCTTTTGAAAATCAGTGCTACATGAGAAAACAGAGAAAAAGAGCTGGTTGAAAATCTGCAAACTATTCTGAGGGCTTTGTATGCAATGTTGCCTATATAGAATTAAAAGATTTTATTAGATGTTTTAAAGAAAATGCATTCATCTGATGCCATAGACATATGAAACACGTAGTTGATATTTAATTGATTACTGCCATTAAATAAGTGCCTTGTTTTATAAAATTATCAAACAACACAGGAATGTATTATTCATTTAATAATGCTTATTCATGGTGGTAATGTTTTTGTTTGTTTTCCCACTGGTTAGAAAATAAAAATCAAATTGAATTTTAACATCACATCATTGCAAATCAAATCACAAAAAAAAAAAAAAAAAAAAAAAAAGTGTACTTAATTTCAAAGACTTTTGGCTGAAGTAAATAAAATATTGTAAAATGGATTGTTAAATCACAAGTCGATGCAAATTTTGGATTAAGGAATTAGTTACAGGGCTGTGCAGAGACCTTTAGAGGGGCAGGTGCTCAAAGTATAAGGAAGGTTTTAAAATTGCTGATTGTTGTTTACAGAAATACAATGCATTTTAATATTTTATAAATATTTAATTTGAATAAAATGTAAATTCTTCCCCCACACTTTATTCGTGCAGGTGTGTTCACGTTTACTGGTTTTCATGGGCAAGTGTAAATAAATCTGGATTTAAATTCAAAGAGACAGCTATGACCTGATGTTCTCTCCTGCAGTGTATGCAACAAAGTAAAGGAGATTTCTTACAAAATAATTCATAAGTTCTATCCAGCATATCACTACATGAAGAAATTCAAAAGAGATATTTCCTCTGATTGCTCTTTTTGTGATGACTCTGTTGAAACTGTCGTTCGTCTCTTTAAAATTGTCCTTTTACAAATAAATTTTGGCAAGATGTTTTAGATTTCAGAGTAAAATTTATAATGAATGTGTCCTGTTTTGGAAAGACTTGGGTTTGGACTTTGGACTGGGTTTTACTGAACAGTCTAATAAAAAACAATTTTATGTAGTTAATCTGATATTGCTGATTCCACAGATGCAAATATTAAAACTCCAGACCTCTCTTTTTTGTTTTCATGAAATAATTCAACCAATACCTTTCATTGATCCAATTGTCTAAGAACAAAAAAAGCTTTAAAAACTTAAGCTGTTTGTAATTCCTTTCCCATCTTTAATGGCATGTACGTCTTTATTATTATTATTATTTTTTATTTGTTGATATTTGTACTGTTTGTATACTGTTTTGAGCATTTATTAAATATATATATAAACAACAGCTGTGCATGCTCTCTTCTTGCACTCTCCCCTCCCTTCTTTCAAAAAAAATATAAATTAATAATAAATAAATATAAATATATATATAAACAACAGCTGTGCATGCTCTCTTCTCGTCGTTCTTGTAAAATAATAATAATTTAATAATAAAAGTATACAAGCACGTTATGGAATCGTGTGCTATATCAAGGTGAACGTGAGGGATTGTCCCGGAGGAGAAAGGTCATCATGTGGATCATTTTATTTATTTACTGCTAAATTATTATGCACTTATTTATTTATTTTTACTTAACACATTACGTTTACTTTATTTTTACTTAATTCAAGGTGATATAAAAAGTGACATGAAATGATTTTTTTCATCATTTTTCACTCTTGCCTGTTTTGGGG
Source organism: Cyprinus carpio (assembly GCF_018340385.1). NCBI lineage: Eukaryota > Metazoa > Chordata > Actinopteri > Cypriniformes > Cyprinidae > Cyprinus > Cyprinus carpio. The sequence goes on along the minus strand of NC_056579.1, from coordinate 13,523,269 downwards.
TTACGGAGTTAAAAGTGGTCCTTATCAACCTTGACTGACATGGCAATAAAATCACATTAATCTGACAGGTAAAGTATTATTTTTTTTTTTTTTTTTTATTTTTTTTTTGGCGGGTTTCGGTGAGCTTTTGGGCTGGAAATCGTCCACCTGATCTGCCAAGTGCCAAATTGCCAACACTGTTTATAATCCTTACGTAATATAATCTTCGATGCCCTCTGATCGACAGGGGCGCGCGTAACTCTTCGGACGCTTCAATTGGGTTTATTCTAATAACTCTGAAACTATTGTTTTGGGAATAATAACACCTTATAAACTTCATATCATATTTTTCCTTAAGTACCCTGCAGGTTTAACCCTTCACTACTTAAGTTTCGTTTTGTCTGCTTTATAACGCTTCCGTAAAAACATCTTGCGCCTGGTTTACAGGAGAGAGTGTGGTCATAAACCGTTCATTTCGTTTCTACGGTACTGACATACGAGTTTCAGTTATCAAACAGTATGAACAGAAGAAACAGGAATAATTATCTCTCAATAGCCGCTGTGCGCGCAATTGGACTGGACTTCATCGAGATGCTGGAGGAAACCAACAGGAGATCCATTACTGACCGAAACACACTCAGAGACATCTACAATGAAGAGTTTCGAGATAGGTAAAACAATATCAATGCATATCAGTGAACGTCTGTATTAAAATTTATTTAGTTTAATTAACAAGTGCATCCTCAACTGCGCACTTGTATTCACAGGGACGGTCTTGTCAAAGATCCAAACTTCTCTAGAGTCATCTTTGCACTGAGAAAAGACAACAAAGCCCGTCTTTTCAGATCAGGAAGGCATGTTTACTTTAACACCAATGTAAGAAATATTATTTACTACATGGCTATTTTCTCTCAGAATTAAAAATTAGTAGCATTTTGGTAAACAAGTAAACACAATACCACACTAGTACACTAGTCTAACCTTTAAAAAAAAAAAAAAAAAAATCATAATAATAAACTTGTTTAAACACATAATTACAAGAAGATTCAGAATTATTTTAACCTTTATTTTATTATTATTATTTTTTAAAAAAAGCTGAAAGTCTATATTAGGCTATTTTATGGCAGTTTTAATTGTATTATCTAACAGTAAGTTGTACATTATATGGTCATGTATTGTCTTATGTGGGTTAAGATTTTAAAATATGTGATGCAACTTGGACACCCTGCACTCATGAATATGAAACATCCAGGTCCGAGTGAGGCTGCACGACCAGTGGTTTAGAAACTGTCGAAGACGGCAAAACCAAGCTAGCCCCGCTCCGGCTTTTTCAGCGACTAGTGGCCAGGATGCCTCTGTTCCAGGGCCAGAGGGTGGAGTCAGAGGAAGGAGAAGATTGGCGAAAGACATCCTACAGCGACTGAACAGTACAGAGAGGTGAGTTGATATGCTTGAATTTTTTTTTTTGACCAAGATAGTGACTGGATGATCACTATCTTGTTCCAGATAGTGATCTGACAGTGATCTGATCCGGACAGTTCCAGACAGTGTTCCTGAGGCTAAGTGGTAGAGCATTGCGTTAGCAGTGCAAAAGGTTGTGGGTTTGATTCCAAGGGAACACGTTAGGTAAAAGATATTAACCTGAATGCACTGTAAGTCGCTTTGGATAAAAGTGTCTGATAAATGTAAATGGATGAAACATATATACACAAAGTAAGACTTTTGCAAGTGCTTATTTACATAATAACATCACAAATTCATATAGCTGCTCTTCTCTTTCCCAGGTCCTTTTTTATAACTGATAAGTATGGGGTGCGGGTGTCCTCAGGGCTGCGTATGGAAGATGGAAAGATACAGATCTGTGTGGATCGGGCAGAAGTTTATGAGCTAAAGATGTTTGTGGAGAACACTGGTCAGGAGGCTGTGTATTTCACATACTACACTGCTCTTTGCTGGCTACAGTATTTCACTCTGGAAGACAGCAGAAGAGTCACACGCAACAATCCACTCCGTCTGGAGCCACGTAAGTGCGGGTGACACTTAACATTCTGATTCAGTTGTACCATGTTGTCTGCAGGTTATATTTGCAAATATTCTGGTTTTAAACCTTTAATGTGATCTATCGGAAATGAAGGTAAACTCTTGTTTGTTTTTCAAATAGGTGAGAAGTATGAGGTGACTGTGAGATTCAAATCTAGTCATGTTGGAGTTTATTCTGCTACTCTAGCATTTGAGTTTAAGCAGAACACCCAGCCCACCACCCTTCCCTTCCACATTGTCCGCTTCATAGAAGTGGAGTACAGGACTAAGCTTGCAGCCTTACTGGGTCCTACAGAACCATTCAAACCTCTGAGACTCAACATCTTTGAACCCGAAAACTGTAAAGTGGACGAGGGTGTTCCACCTGAGGGGTGAGTTTATTTAGTTATTTTTTTAACTTTTTTGATAAAATATGAAATAATAAGAAATTATCGTTTATACACGTTATTTTAATAAACCAATTTTAATAATTAAAAATGAATAAAACAAGCATTTACATATTGTGGCCTCCTTAAAGTTATAGAGATGTAAATATACTGTATATATATATATATATATATATATATATATATATATAGTGTATATATATATATATATGTATATATATATATATATATATATATATATAGTGTGTATATATAAGTGTGTATCTCATGTGCTTCTCTCTCCTTTAGTTATGTTCAGAACTTTCTTGAAAATGTTCTGCCACTGGGGCAATACACTCCTCCTCCTCACATCCCTGAACTAGCCAAGCTCCTGAAAGATGGCTGTTCTTCCCGGATCCTCAGAGGAAAGTTTCAGGAACTCCAGTTAGTGTCCTTCAAGTCAAATATTATTACGATTTAAAATAACTGTTTTCAGTTTTAATAAATTTAGAGTGTAATTTATTTCTGTGTTGCCACTGTTGAATTGTCAGCACTGTTGTCATTACTCCAGTCTTTATTCCTTCAGAAATCATTCTAATATGCTTGTTTGTTAGTTTGTTTGTTCTTACTATTTGCATGTTACAATTGTTATACATAATTTATAGTTATGAATGTTCCTGAATCAGCTTTGAATAATAAGAGAAATAATGGTTGTTTCCTTTATGTTTGATGGATTCTAGGTCATTACTGCAGAGTCCGCTAGGCTTCCATAACTATGCAGAACGTTTTGATTTACTCCTGTATCTGGAGGAGTGTCAGATGCATGTGGATATCAAGAGATACAACAGAGATCAAGTCACCTTATTCAAAGACTCTGACAAAAGACTAATGGTCTTAAACGTGAGTGGAAATGTCTTTTGTGAAAACACATCTTGAAACTTTAATTCGCATTGGAGAATGTAAGGTTTTGAGGTTTCTTTGTGTATCTGTTGTGTTAAAGCTCCCTGGTGTATCAGAGAACAGACCATCAGTCCTGAGGGGAGATCACCTGCTTCTCACAAAGTGTGAGGAGGTCCAACTCTCAACTGTGACCAAATACAAGGGCTTCGTCCACAAAGTGGAACTGGATCGTGTCAAACTGGGCTTCTCTAGAAGGTATGACGTGTGAGTGAGATTTGAAAAAATGCATGTGGCTCAAAACCACTGTAGATGTCTGTTCATCTAACATGTTTTTTTTTGTGTTTGTCAGTTCCTTGACCATGTATATGTAGAAAAGATGAAATTCCGTGTGGAGTTTACAGTGAATCGTCTCCCATTAAGACTGCAACACAGAGCAGTACACATGGCGGTCCAGCACGAGCTCAGAGATGTGCTGTTCCCTGTGGGCTCACGGGACGTGACCCCTGCGTCTCCACCTGCACTGAGGTCAGTAAGAACCAGATGTGCTATTAATATATTATTAAACAATCAGAATGAAACATTGTTTTTGAGAACAATGTGTGTGTCCCTAGGCTCTTTAATCAACATCTTGAGAGGAACCCTGAACAGTACAGTGCAGTATGTCACATTGTGGCCGGTACGTCCAAGCCAGCACCGTACTTGGTGTTTGGACCTCCTGGCACTGGTAAAACTGTCACGATAGTGGAGGCCATCAAACAGGTAAAACTGGTTATCACACACAGCAGAGTAAACACAGCCCCACCAAGTCTTCAGCTTGTGGCATTAAATGGTATTATGATTGCCTGTATGAAAGGTTTCACCATTCAGTGGAATACCAATCACATTCAGTCATTCTTTTTTGTTTGTTTCTCTGTTTCTCAACGTCTCTCAGGTGGAGAAGAATATGCCTGATGCCTATATCCTAGCTTGCGCTCCATCTAACAGTGCAGCTGATCAACTGTGTGAAAAGTTGATCACCAGTCAACATGTTGATTCACGGAAAATATACAGACTTTATGCTAGTTCACGGGATCCAAAATATATCCCAGAAGTTCTAAAGGTTAGTATCTGTTTTAGCAATAAATGAAAAATAAATAATGCATCACACTGACACACACTAAGCATTTAAATATATGTATTTTTTTTTTTTCTGTCTATCATTTCATATGTCAGGCTTTCAGGGTTAATGCAATAAAATGAATGCATTTTTAAGTAAGATTTAAGTGACTGAATGCCTAATGGTGTTACTGTATGTAAGTATGCATGTGGTTTTCCAATCTAAACACCACCGTGTGTGTGTGTGTGTGTGTGTTTAGAACAACAGTAATCTGGAGGGAGAGATGCTTGTTTTCCCATGTAAAGAGGATCTGATGTGCTACAAGATCCTGGTCAGCACTCTGGTCACCACTGGCAGGTGAAGGGCATTATCTTACAAACTTAATGAACTCACTCTCTCTCACCGTCTCTCTCTCAGTCAAACACATTACGCATGATTTACAGCAGTCAGTAAATGCCTTGTGCGTGCAGGCTGGTCTCTGGAGGCTTTCCTGTGGATCATTTTTCTCACATCTTTGTGGATGAGGCAGGACATGCTATTGAGTCAGAGACCATCATCAGTGTGGCAGGTGTGGCAGTCTCGTATGTTCTGTAGGAAGAGTCCCAAAGTCTGATAGTAGTGAGATCTGTCTTTGGTATCATTACATTGTCTCATTGTGTGCATGTAGGTCTGCTGAATGCAGAGAATGGACAGCTTGTTTTAGCTGGAGATCCTAGACAGCTTGGGCCAACCTTGAGATCTCCTCTTGCCATTAATCATGGGCTTGGTGAGAAGCACATATATACCGACACACACTCACTCATGCAACCTATAAACTGATAAATATGTTTGTGTTAAAATTATATTATGTACCTTAAAAAAATCTTAAAATATATTACCAACCAAAAAAAAACTACTTCTTACACATTACAAACAAAAACATAACTACATAAAAAACATGACACATAAACATGGCGACATAAACAGAAGCAAAATGATGTGTATGAATCTGTTTTATTGAAATGTATTGTAATCTGGAATTGTGTGTCTCTCCTGTAGATATCTCTTTGCTGGAGAGGCTGATGACACAGAATGATCTTTATAAGAAAGATAACATGGAGTTTGACAAACGCTACGTTACCAAACTTCTTCTGAACTACAGGTACTTCTGAACTGCACCAGTCTGACTTTTAACAGAATGAAGAGCTACTTTTTTTTGCTGCTCACACTGCACCCCTGGGTCTACCATCTAAAATAAAAATCCTTCCATGATGCATCATATGATATTAGTTAGGGATGCATGATATATCAGTACCATGTTAGTTATGGACCATTATCAGAATTTTATCATATTGGTGCATCCCTAGTGTCTGAGTATGATATAGATGGCATAGCATGCACCTTACATTAAAAGTCTCTCTCTCTCCTGAGTATGATATAGATGGCATAGCATGCACCTGTTTTTCATTGTCTCTCTCTCTCCAGGTCTCATCCATCAATTCTGAAAGTTCCTAATGAGTTGTTCTATGATGGGGAGTTGGTGGCATGTGCAAATGAGATCAGCTCCAACCAGTACTGCACCTGGGAGCACCTTCCCAAAAGAGTATGAGACCTATTAAACAGCTGTTTATTCTCTGTTGCTAAGGTTGCAGCTATTTTTCTAGGAGACCCCCCCCACCCCCCAGGGTTTTTTTCCCCCCAGGGATTTCCTGTGATTTTTCATGGAGTGCCTGGGAAGGATGAGAGAGAGTCGAACAGTCCCTCCTTTTTTAACATCTATGAAATCGAAATCATTATAGGCTACCTGAAGAAGCTGCTCCTGACCCAGGCCAAGAAGGGAATCTCTAGAATCTCCCCCAGAGATATTGGCATCATTGCCCCCTACCGGAAACAGGTTGGAACTGCTATTGGACAGCCCATAATGGCAGTTAAAATGGTTATGACACTTCTCTCAAATCTCAGACGGTCTGTATGATCACTTTACTTTTTGTGGGGTTTGATTTCGTAGGTTGAGAAGATCAAATGGGCCATAGGAACAGATGAAGACCTCCAAAACTACATGTGCATCAAAGACCTGAAAGTTAGTTTGGGTTTAAGTCTTCTAAACACTCTGGTATGGCTTTTTAACGTAAAGTAGGACCATTTCAAAACAAAATAATAGGTATCTCCCTTTGTGTGTTCGGTGTATTATGTAGGTTGGTTCTGTGGAGGAGTTTCAAGGCCAGGAGAGGAAAGTGATCCTGGTGTCGGCTGTTCGTAGCAGCAAGGAGCATATCATTTTTGATGAACCTTTCAATATTGGGTTTCTCAAGAATGAGAAGGTAGTATCTAACCAAAACTGACACGAGAACACAACAAAAACACTTTGAATTGATCAAAATTGACAATAAATATATTTTCTATTTCAAACAAATGCTGTTCTTTTAAACCTTCCATACATTAAAAAAAATCCTGAAAAAAGTTTTCCACAAAAATATTAATTATCTTATTATTATCAACATTGATAATGATAAAAAGTGTTTCTTTAGGGGCAACTCAGCATATTAGAATGATTTCTGAAGGATCATGTGACACTGAAAATTCAGCTTTGCATCACAGGAATAAATTACATTTCAAAATGTATTAGATTAGAACAGTTATTTTAAATGGTAATAATATTTCACAGTGTTGTTGTTTTTACTGTGTTTTTGATCAAATAAATGCAGCTTTGGAGAAACTTCTTTCAAAAATATTAAAAAATCTTACAGATCCCAAACTTTTGTTTGGTAGCGTAAAATCACGTTTCAACCCCAAATAGTGTGTATGCACAAGGAACCTTGTATTAAGTTGCATGCAACATTGTATGTGAATATGCTCTTGCTTTAACAATTTGCCAGAACACACTTTAGTCTTGAAAATGTTCTTGTTCATGTCTCTTTCCTTCAGAGATTCAATGTGGCAGTGACAAGAGCAAAAGCCTTGTTCATCATGGTGGGAAACCCCACCATTCTGCGGACCGATGAAACCTGGGGCCGGTATATACTGTACACTTTCTACATACACATGGATGAAATGCAAAGAAAGCTGTTCCTCTAAATGATTTGTATCTCCTGTGTTTGTTTATAGGTTTATTGACTTCTGCTTTGAGCAGGGCGGTTACACCGGACTTCCCTTTATCAGTGCAGAGGGAATAGAGGAGGTTGAAAAGTGTCTGCTTGCTCTTAACATCCAGGATGAGAGAGGTGAGACAGGTTTTAATCATACTCAAAATGCCTTCAAAATACATTGGGAAGTCCTCATATGGGAAAGGGAAATACATGGAGAAGTCATGCGTGTTTGTTGATGTTCTGCCAAAAACAATCCTGTCAGATTTCAAGTTTTAGCATTTTCACAAATGCTCTGTTGTCTACATCCACATTGCAAGCAGGATGTTGTCCTCTTTCCTCCATTTTTTCAAAACCGGTTGTCAGCGAACATAAACATCTGACTGTAATACTTAACTGATTTTTCCATTTTCATAATGAAGCTCTTTTAGGGTTTTTAAGTCTTTAAAGCACTTGTTTGGCTGCATTCAATCACAGTTCAAACTTAAATATATCCTTTTTATTGTTCAATGAATAATTAGTTTATGCTCAGTTTGAAAAGTACAGTTACCACCATACGTGTTCAGTGGTGATAGTGAATAACATACAGTAATAATATAAAAGTAATAATTATATTAATAATACAAAAAAATAATAGTAAATGCAGAATAATGGTTTCAAGAAGGCATGATGTGGAAAACTCACTGTTGTTCTTTCACCCCCTAGTGGAAACTGAGGAGAGTGCAGTCCAACAATATGTGCATCCCGAGTGGAGACACGATTACTAACAAAGAAGGTCCTCCAACTCAAGCCTGTCTTCACTAGCCTCACCTTCTGAAGCTAGCTTGGAAATCCTGGATCTATCTATTGTTTAAAGCCGGCCTCACACTGTGTGATTTATATGGTCTTTTGCATTTGTTGCTCGTCAGACAAGAAATGATCCTAATGGGATCTTTGGTTAAAGCCACAGCAAACTGTAACATCAACGATTTTAAGTCAGACTGTATGATAAACATTGTAGCCAAGACTATATACAGTGTGAACCTGGCTTAAATATTTATGAATCTAGAAATGTAACTGTAAAGCTTGCAAGTAACTGAATATTAATCTTTTTTTTTTATCAATGACAGAAAATATTTTAATTTACCTTAAAAAATATGAGCTCATGGACTGATTGGATGATAAAGTGCCTTTCTTATTCTTACATTGAATCTTTCATTATTAAGCTTCTTAATAATGTTTCATTATTAAACCACTGAACAGTGCATGTCCCTCCCTTGTGGCTATTGGGAGTACTGCTATACATTGCTGAGTTTACGCCATTTTCCTCATTATGTACTGTTGACACACCAGATGTCTAAAGGCTTGCAATCCTATCCTCATCACCACAGGGTGTTTTTTTTTTTTTTTTCAATGTATCATTTTATAGAGAGCCTAAGACTGTCACAGAGACAGCCCTGCAACATCAGCACATCTTGTGGTATCTACCAATTCAATAGGGACATTTTCAGAGTGAAATAAATAAATAAAAATAAACACTTACCCCAATTTTAAACCAATTAAGGCCTTCTTCTGTTGAACTACTGTCCTCTCAATCCTGCTGAACACCAATAGGGACAGTCCCACTGTTTTTTTTTTTTTTTTTTTTTTGTTCAAGGACAGAACAAACAGCTCTTCTCTTAGTCACCTCTACCCATAATTAACCTAGAGATTTTCTTGTGTTTCCACGACGGTGCTTTATTATGATTCTAACAGTTTATGCTTTCCTCTTAAATGTGCAGTCACATTAGCAACATTGTGGCAAAATTTCATGGGCAAAAAAAGTCTATTCCCTATTATCAAAAGTGTAGCAATGTATGAAGCACAGCTCACACAGAAGTTACTTTCATACCAAGCAGCTTTCTATTTCTGTTTGAATGAATTATGGTAAATGTGACCACACCCTTATTTATTCCGAAACCTTTTTTTTTTTTTTTTTTTTGAAAATTTCCGTGTGAGAAGGATCCTGAGATCCACTTGAACTCAGAAAAATGGAAGAATAGACACTCAATACTTCTTCTTAGCAGGTATCATCTGGAGTCAATGAATTGTCCTTGAGTTTATGACACTTCTGATATTATAACCTACTGTACCACAGGCAAAGCCAAAAAAGATTAATCTTTTCCTCTCTTTCTCACACAAACAATATGCCGCACAGACCAAGCCAGACTGATAGCCTGAGTGAGCTAATTCAGTTACAACTTAATGCTAATTCAGTTTCAGCCTTTGAAACCATTAAGTCTTGACGTACAATTATACTTGGCGTAATAGTGACATCACATTTAGTTTTTTTTTTCAACATGTTTTAGAAAGCCTCTGCTAAACAATCAACACAAATGTTTATGACAGTCAGCCACATTGATCAGACTGTACTTCTATTCCTCACAGCCTCATTTTCATTCATGTGAAATAATTATGGCATCTATCCAGACTATGGTCAATGGACAAATTTAAAGAATGTCTGACAGTTCCAAGATCAGCAGTCAAAAAAAAAACAAACACACACACACACAAATTACAGACAAACAACACACACACACACACACACACACACACAGACACAGAGAGTACAGGCTGGCAGTTTAAATGATTGATAAATGTATTTTTTCTATTTCTTTACTTAAATGACCGAGCATCATATACAGAGGCATAGAATAACTGTAAACCAGAACCGAAAAAGACAGAGAAGATTTATGTACAAATACAAAATTAATCATTCAGTATTTCTCCCAGAGAAGGAAGGAAGGTTATGCTGGTGAAATGAAGAGAGAAAAAAAAAAAGAGAAATATGGCAGGATGGAGAGGTTTTGGGTACTGACACACACTTTGGTTCCCTTATAAATATTTTTTGTCATCCACACCTGGATTGTGAGAAATGTGACACGCGATGGGTGGTGCAGGCTTTTCCTGGGGTCAGTAGCTGAAAGGTACATAGAGGTGTGTATGTGTGTGTGTGTGTGTGTGTATGTTGCAGTGTGTGGCTCATAACAGCAGGCAGCCGCCTCTCTTCTTGCGCTTGCGGACCTGCAGTGCCGCCCTGGTGGCCATCTCAAACACCTCCCGCACTCCGTCCTTCGTTTTAGCCGAACACTCTAAATATCCAAATGCACTGATCCTGTTAGCCATGTCACGGCCCTCCTCTGGTTTTACAGGTTCCTGAAACATACACATATATGATAAGAGGCAGAATTCTTTTAAAAAATACTTTCACTACTGTTCAAAAGTTAAGGGATAGAGAAATTGTTTTTAGAAGAAATAAATACTTTTTTTCTGCAAGTACACATTAAATTGATCAAAAGTGACATTAAAGACATTTACAAGGTTACAAAAGATTTCTATTTCAAATAAATTGTTAATTTTGAACTTTCTATTCATCAAAAAAATCCTGAAAAAAATGTATCACCGATATCACAAAATTATTATGCATTTTCAACATTGATAATAAAAAATTGTTTCTTGAGCACCAAATCAGCATATTAAAATGATTATGAATCATGTTACACTGAAGACTTGCACTGGCCTTGCACTGATTTCAAAGCAAAAGTAGCACATAAAACAGTAGAATACACTACAATAACAATTTTATACTGCACTACTGTAGTATGTGGAATGTCACATGGTTTACAATCTGCTACATTCTTATAGAGATAAAATCAAGGGTTGAGTTCAGTGAGCATTCCCAGACACTAACGACACTGCTAGCTCCCTTAAATGGTGCTTGAAGATCTATAGCCAAAACAGTTCCTTTCAACACAAAGCTTTGTGGGTAAAGGTAGATGTGCAATTTGGGAGAATATGATGGGTCATAATAGTGGAAATTGTGTAAACTGCATACCAAGTTCACATTAGCAAATTACTTGAAATCACATGAACATATATATCTAAAATTATTATTCTGACTAGTATGGAAGTTTCACTACTGCTTCTGCCTTACTCTTACAAAAACTCTTCAGTATGAAGCAATCCCTGAGGGCCGCTTTATCCCCACAGGAAACAGCTGCATTTCCATTTTCTTTTGTGGCTGTCAGAGACGGGAAGTGTCCTGTTTGTTAAGGCAAGGGCCAACAAAAGGCCTCGGCTGTCTCTCTACTTCAAGTTACCATGGCAACACCTGTTTAACACATGCACACATGCATCTGTCGCACCTGTTTCATCTTAATCAGCTCCCTGCGTGTGTGTTCATCATTCCGCAGATCCTTTTTATTGCCCACAAGGATGATGGGAACGTTGGGACAGAAATGTTTTACCTCTGGCGTCCATTTCTCTGGAATATTTTCTGAAAGAGACCAGGGAAAAAGTTATGAAACGTGACATCATTGTTAGATACTTTCAGAAATAATTTAATACAGTAAATTAAATTATAAATAATACAGTAAAAGAATGTGTATTCACAGTTTTTAATAAATTCTCTTAAATTTTACCTTGATGTAATCTTTACAAGTTTAATTACTGCCTCAATTAAATTTAAATGTAATATACATTTCTGTTGATAAAATTTTGTTTTAGTTATTAAAATTTGATAATTTAACGATTTAACAGTTAAAATAACATTTTTAACTGAAATTATTACATTTTTAAACATTTAAAATAACTTTTCTATTTTAGTATATCTTTTGATGTTCAAGAAACATTTATTATTATTACCAATGTTTACATTTTGTCATGTAAAATTTTTTAAAAAGTTGCGCTGCTGCTTAACATGTTTATGGAAAGGGAAATAATATCTCCTTATTGAATAAAAGCATTAATTTCTTTCAAAAAACAAAAACAAAAAATAAATAAATAAATAAATCAAAACAAAAATCTTACTGACTCCAAACCTCAATGTGTACGTGTGTAGTTAGGTACCTAAACTATCTGGACTGTCTATAGAGAAACACATCAGAATAACATCTGTGTCTGGATATGACAATGGCCTCAACCGATCATAGTCTTCCTGACCAGCTGTGTCCCATAGAGCCAACTCCACCTGAGAGAGAGAGAGAGAGAGAGAGAGAGAGAGAGAGAGAGAGAGAGAGAGAGAGAGAGAGAGAGAGAGAGAGATGCAGATACTTCAGTATTGTTTGTCAGCTGAAGGTGCGTGTCTGGACTTTGAGTGGCCAGAAATATAAAAACCATTTATAAACCTGAGGCTATTTAAAGAAATAACTGCAGTCCACACTGGACTAGTGGTGTAATGTGTGTCCTGGAGCATAAAGAAAATAGAATTCATTTTCTTTTCTATTGTTTGTTTAATCAAAGGTTCTGAAATCATATCTATCCCTAATCTAAATATTTTTTCCAATATTCATTTCAATATTGTGTGTACTCTGATTTAACTTCTCTCACAACATATCTATAGCATGTCTGTTCGGGATGGCCACAAATTTAGGCTAAAAATATGACAGGCTGCAGTAACACCCTATTCCCTCTCTCAAACAAACATACACACGGCCCATTCACAGTGCTTCTGTCCACAAAACGAAGAAGAAGCACTGTGTACAACTCTATTTCAGGATAACTGACCTGTTTGCTGTCCACCTCTATATCAGCGATGTAGTTTTCAAACACTGTAGGCACGTAGACCTCGGGGAACTGATCTTTACTGAACACAATCAGCAAGCAGGTTTTCCCACAGGCTCCATCTCCCACAATCACCAGCTTCTTACGGATAGCTGCCATCACTTCAGAAAGAGAGAGGAAGAGATTTTACCATAAGAAGCGGTTAAAATGAAAGAAAAAAAAAATAATCATTTTATGGATATTTTGTATTTGGATGTAAATAAAGACTCACTTGCAGTAGACTGACACTTATTACATAGCTATTTAACAAATAAACAATTAATGAAATAAAATTATTTAGTTTATTATTATTAGCTTAAATTGTAAATATTAGCTTACATGAATGAATGGAATCGTATAGAACAGCTTGAACTATATTTATTACTAAATAAATATTATATTAGCTAAGAAAGATAGTCCGTTACAAAAACCATAGCAAAAACCATAGTAAAATATCCAGTTTAGCAGTGATTCCATACAAACATTTAACAAATCAAAATTGTTCCAGAGAGCCACAAAATCCATCATAATAAGTGTCACAACAGTTCGTTTCACATGAATGAACCGCTGTGGTGTGAGACACAACACAATAGAGAGTAGCAGAAACTGTTCCAAGATCAATCCTCCATTTATGCAGAATCAGGAGGCCAAAATTCTGATCAAGGACCTAACTGACCCACAAAATGAACGACACACTGGAATGAAATGAGCACATTTTGTTCTAGGCCTTATTTGGAGCTTCTGGAGTTTTTGCATTCACACAGACAGAAACAAGGCCAGAGCATGAAAAGTATGGAAAAATACAGTAAGAGAAAGGAGGAGACTTTCCTGCCCCACCCTTTTCCTCCCTTTCCCACAATTTGGAGAACAAATAAGGACACAATGGCCCAAAAAACATCACAGCCAAATAACATACACTCACAGCCACACATTTTTCTTTAAATAATGCCAATACAACCAGCTGCCCACATTTAAGCAGGACACACACTATACGTCTGCCATACAGTATACACTGTACGTCTGCCCAGTGAACGGGGCTACATGATTTTGGCATCTGTGAGTGACAGCAGACTGAGACAAATTCAGAACATGTCAGACGTAGCACATAGATATATAGAAATTTATACTAACACATTTAAAACAAAGTTGGCATTTACCACCACAAGCACACCAGCAGGCCAACAAGCACAAAAACACTATTTTTGATATCCTTGCATCATAGTAATACCACAGTTCTGTGATACCAGTTTATTAAATGTCATTTTGGACAAGTACCATGGCAATACCAATTTAAGACATGTATTGTGGTTATATACTATGGTATTCTTTGAATTACCTTAAAGGGATAGTTCACCCAAAACAAATCCAAATTAAATCCTGCAGCTTGTGACGATACATTGATGTGTAAAGACACAAAACGATTGTTCTGTGCAAGAAACTGAACAGTATTTATATAGTTTTTTACCTCTGATTGACGCAATGTCCAAACTGTTAGAACACAAAATGGACCATTGACACTCGATCTACAATCTCAATTAGGAGTGTCAATGGTCCATTTGAGAGATAGGTGGCAGTAATGCAATCCGCCATAAAGCAAGAAGGCGGCGCCTGGCCACCTGCTGGAGATAACACGCATAGGAGGCCGCGCTCAGGATAAAGGTAAAAAAACGATATAAATACTGTTCAGTTTCTTGCACAGACCGATCGTTTTGTGTCTTTACACATCAATGTATCGTCACGATTTAATTTGGTTTTGTTTGTGGTTTTTTTTTATGTTTTATTTTATGTTTTATCCTATATTCAAGCCAATAATCACATCCACTTCCATTATAAGACTGATAGACTGCAATGGTTTGAGCTAAAAATCTTGGTTTGTGTTCTACTGAAGAAACAAAGTCCCCTACATTTTGGATGCCCTGGGGGTAAGCAGATAAACATCAAAGTTTCATTTTTGGGAGAACTATCCCTTAAAGGTACAATGTACCATAGATCAAAGTACTGTGGTATTACCATAAACTACTACTCTAAAGTTTGGGGTCAATATAAATAATCTTTTGAAAGGAAATAATACTTCTATTCAGCAAGATGAAATAAGTAAAAAAAAAAAAAAAAAAAAATTACACTGATACAAAAACATCTATTTCATTTTTTTTAACTGTCTATAAATCAGATAATCCTGAACAAATGTACCAGTTTCCACAAAAAAAAAAAAAAAAAAAAAAAAAAAAAAAAAAAAAAAAAAAATTGGCAGCCAAACTGCTTTTAATATTATTAATATTCTTGAAAACAAAATCAGATGCAGCATATTATAGAATGATTTCTGAAGTATCATGTAACTAAAAACTGGACTAATGGTTGTTGAAAATTTAGCCTGCCATCAAAGGAATACATTTAATTTTTACTGAATTTTTGATCAAATAAATTCCTGCTTGGTGAGAATATATTTCAAAAGATACTACCAAACTTTTGAAGTGTAGTGAATGTACCTTTAAAATACTTTTAGTAAGTCTTTACTTCAGTGTGTGTAAAGCGATGCACAAATTAATGAATGGCTCAACATTTTATTACTGTAGTTTCAAACTAATCATGACTGTGCAGCATCATAATGAGACATTTGGAATGGATGGTCACAGGAAGTTGTCAGCTGAGCCCAAATATTGAACTTCAAAAATCACAGGATGTGTTCTGAGAGAGAGAGAAAAGAACCAAAACAGGTCAGTGCTATTCCTGAATGTACGTCCCTGGAGAGAGAAATGCGTTCTTGGTGACGGCAGCCTGGTTTCTTACATGCACACACATTCATCTTTGCTTCCATTATCTCACAAACCCTTCAAACACACCCAGGTCTGCCCACTCTAATACCACTGGCTTTTTGAAACAGTTGAGAAGAGCTCGAAAATCTACAGAACTTGCATATCAATTCACTGAAAAGTTTAGTTGAACAATTTTTTTTTTTTTTTGGAGATGCAAAAATCTGTTTTATTTCATACTGGGAATTTTCCACAGTGCTTTCTCTGGGAATGCTGTCCCATCTCTGAGGTCACAATGAGGAAACACCTCCTCAACCTCTGGTTGCAGGATTAGGAGCAGCTCACTTCCTGTTCTGAAAACTCCCTTCCTGTTCACACACAAGCTCCAAAAAAACTATTATATTTGTTAAATTAAGAGATTGCAGCCCTCATAAATCACACAGCTGCATCTGAGAGTAAAACACTGTTAAACCAAAGCAGCGTCTTTTTAATATGTTTTATACTATCAAAGTATTTATTAATAATTTGAGTTAGCTTTTATACATTCAGTTTTCATTATTTTATTTTATTTCAGCTTTGTTTCAATTAATGTAAACTTTTTTAAATTTTAGATTTAGTAAACAATAACTACAGTGAGTGTCTGACACTGATTTTACTAGCTTTAGTCATCAAGGGAGGTGGTTTTTAAACAAATATCAATCACATCAATCTTAAAATGACGAGCTGTGTCAATCAATACAGGTAAGTGAGGATGTGGATTGTTTGTAGAATCGAAAAGTCAATTATGAAAATAGTTCTGCACAACCCTAACACCCACAGAATCAAAGACTAGTTGAGTCAAGCACTGCACTGAATCAGCAGGAGTTAATCAGAAGAAAATGAGTGGGTTTCATTATGATTGATAAGAATCTATTACAGCTCGATACAACCTGGATATGGAAAGTGAATTAGATTTAAATTGGATTCAGGAGGGGGTTTAGTCTTTCTGCTTCAAAGATTTCCATAAGGGAACATGGGATAATTGAGTCCAGTCCATCACGACAGCCTTCTTCCCTCCAAACCCACCATAGAAATGACACACACACACGCACACACACACACACACTCTCTCTCTCTCTCTCTCTCTCTAAACAGGGCCCTGGAGAGCGTTTTGGGGTGTGAAGTGAACGAACAGATACTTTAAATGCTTTCAATTGACCTTGAGCCACAAGAGCTGTGTAGTGAAGGATCTGTAATACAGCTGGCCACCATACTGTATATCCATGATAGATTTGCGACAGTTTGGCTGGTGATAACAAATTAAGCAACACCGAGAACTTCTAATGTGCTTTTAATTTGGCCATTAAGCTTCCTGAAGTGTCAATAAACTAGTTTCTAGTTCCCTCTGTCTCCCAGGAATGTGAGCATAGCTTTAAATGGAGGTGGTGAATTTGTCTCAATCATTGCCAAAAATCAAAAACTGTCAATCATTTATGCATATCATAGGCTGCATTTATTTGATCTAAAATAGTTCGAAAACAGTAATAGAGTAATTGTAAAATTATCATTTATTTGAATTATACTGTAACCGGGCATAACCGTTTTTTTTTTTTTTTTTTTTTACTGTTACTTTTGATCAATTTAATGCATTCTTTTGGAACAGAACACATTTCTTAAAAAAAAAAAAAAAAAGAATAAAAGAAAAAAAGACTACTGACCCCAAACTTCCAAATGGTAGTGGAAAATCTACAGAAAAATACAATTACAGAAAATTAATAAATAAAAACAGGGAGAAAAAGATACACTGACATCAAAAGATATATTGTTAAAAGTCTATATTGCCCAGGCTGTGTGCTAGGGCGCGTCTCCTCCTGGCACTATCTCTATAAAGCCTGCAGTCATCTGTCAGTCTGCCTGGTCACTGAGGGGACACTGTAACGTTTGAACCGAGTAACTCTCCCTCTGTCTCTATCTTGCTCACACAAAGGCCTCAGACAGGTTGGGTACATGAGAATAATGAAATGGTGCTGAGTGATGCCCGCTGGCCTGATTCCTGAGTCCTTAGGAAGTAACGGCTGATGTGAGCACAGGCGAGAGTGTGTCTGGAGGATGATGTGAATATATGATGCCTGCAGTGGGAGCCGCAGTACTCAGAGCTCTGTGAAACATGTGTCTGAGCCTCATAGGCAAGTTGTAAAATCACTCTGCAGCACTCGGTCTCTGCCTAAAGCTCCAACCAACTTGCACAATGACCCTGTTTACTAGGGATAAGCAAAATGACTTTTCTAAATGAAATAGTTGGGTTAGCCGTCTGACCTGGAAATATGGCTGTTACGGTGGGAGATTTTCACTACATGATTATTGTGGTTTAAAGAATTCACGATACTGATATTACTGCGATATCTATAGAAATGTTAAAAAAATAAAATGGCATCAACCAAAATCATATTTAACTGTTTATTTTGGGTTTTTCTTTTTTTGAGAAATTAAATCACACTCAAAATATGGCAGAGACAGAGTATGTAACTGTGACTGTAACAAAAGTGCACAAAAATACCTTACTGTTAACATTTTCTGTAGAGTGTCTCGCTTTCATCTGTCATCTCCTCTGAAATGATTTTGTGTGGCATTGCTCACTACACAGTACATCATTGCAGCCTTCATTTTTCCATCTTATAACCGGTGTTAACCAGCGATAATAAGCAATATCCCCACCTACTATATTGAAATGTGTTATGTGTAGCACTAACATTATATCAATATTTCATTCTTTAAATATCACAATTATCGTCAATACCAGTATATTGTGACACCTCGAGACCTGTATAATTAAGCCCCCTTCACAAAGGAGGATAACTAATAACTATATTAGCATCCACACCAACAGCCGTTTTGACATAACATTTTTGCATTCAAAAACAGATTGACAGAGTACAACGATTGGCTGCCAATGTTTACATAATTTTTCAGCTGGAAAACTTGTTCCTATAGCGATTCCAGTGTTATCATTCATCTGTGTCATTATCACTCTAGGTGTGTTGTGGACTTCCCTGTTCTCACGGGTGAGTTTACGATGTATTTTTGCATTCAAAAACAGATTGACAGAGTACAACTGAACAGAATACATTTACCCTAAACGGGTGAGTTTACGATGTATTTTTGCATTCAAAAACAGATTGACAGAGTACAACTGAACAGAATACAGGTCTCCTATTTACAAATTATTGAGGGACTATTTTTTTTCCATATGCTTTGTTAAAACCGAAACACTTCTGGCAAACTAAACACACACACACACACACACACAAAGATAAACTAGTAAGTGATCAGAAATTGATGTTTAAGAATAAAAATTAAAGCACTGAGGGCAATGTACAATGAACAAAACACAATGAACCTTGATGTAACAACTGATCACATTATTTTCAGCAGGAATCTCATTGCTCTGTATGTATCCGAGGGAATTTCACTCAGTACGATTATGAACAGGTAAAGCAGATAAATCTCTCTCTCCAGGAAATCTGACTGGAGCTTCAATATACTCAAACCCACTGGAGCACATTAGAAATATTTAATGGGCTATAAGTATTTATTTAATAAGGTGAAGCTCTGCCATCAATTCACAGCTAATCTCACAATTAATGACCTGTAGAGATCATCAGGGGGTCCACTGGGCCTTTAAGACTGAGACACCTCACACAAACCCAGTGGAGCACACACTTATTCTTTTGCAACTGGATCAAAAGACACACAAATTAAAATGCAGGCAAAACTGAATTTAACCAGGAGGACTTTGGAAAGTACCTGCCGATTTGTGTCCTCAATGATCCTGTGAGGGGGTCAAACTCCAACCAAAAACTCACCGACTCCACATTTCTTATCTTTGTCTTACTCCCATTACTTTTTGATTGAACCACCAAACCACTTTCAGATAAGGAGCATCCCTTGATGTGGTTTTCTAGTAGGTGATGGTCTGAATCAGCCAACACAGCCACTGCAGATCCGGCAAAACAGCATCATAGTTTTATAAGTAAAACATTGCCAAGTTTGGTTTTATAAACATTGCCGCAAGTGTCAAAATTTTGGCAAGTTCCATGGGAGGATATCTAAAAAAGAGGATCCTTCAGTTTGTGTTGAGTATGTCATTATTCTTAACCTTCATAACCTAAAACCTGAATCACTTTTAGGGTTGTGCAATGTCTTCAAAATTGGCATCGGACGATGTCTACAGTGAAACATTGCGATGGACGATGACATCAGGGAAGGGGGTGGTGGGGTTGCTAACGGTTGCCTGTTACACTACAGTACATAAAATTTCACTTACCACATAAACAGAGTAAGGAGAGATCATTGAGGACAATGGTGAATGATTAACAGATCCTGAGCACCACTGACAAACATCTAATCTTTGTAAAAGGGGGTCACGATGTCAGCTCAACATCGTGATGTCTATCAGCCATCGGCAATGGACGATGGCATCGTCTATCGGCCCAACCCTAAATCACATCATCATAAAGAAGCTTCTGAAATCCTAAAAGTCTATTAGTGATAATACCTGCGTAAATACACAGTGAACTGTACACCCCTATGTGCCAATGACACTGAACACACAAAAAGACTGGAGAATATGGCTGGAAGTGTCAGGCAGGTACAGTTCACACAAAAATAAAACCTCTGTTATCATTTACGCACCTTGTTGTTCCAAACCTGTGTGTTTCTTTTTTTCTGAGGAACAAAGATGGTGATATTATGAAATCACTTTAAAATATCTTTTTTTGTGTTCCACAGAAGTCATACAGGTTTGGAACAACATGAGGGTAGGTAGAAAAATGTTTCTTTTTTTGCCTTACATATCCCTTTATTTCACAAAAATATCAGTAATATAGCTCAGAGTAGGGCTGCACGATTAATTGAACGCAATTGTCATACACATTTTATTAGTAAAGCTGGTTGTGTAATCAGCAGTAAATCATCATCACGTGCTTTCAGATGGAGCAGCATTTACTACACATAGCCATAGTTCACTGACAAGTTACGCAAAAAAAGAAAAAAAAAAAAAAAACACGATGATTTTATTGCGCGATTATGAAATTAAAGAAATCATTCGCGATAATGACAGCGGTGTGCATAGCTTCTCAGTGAACTACAGATCTGTGTCATAAATGCTGCTCCATCTGAAAACATGTGAAAATAAAACATTTAATAAAACAAAAAAAAATTTACTCAAAACTCACTTCATAACGTCAGTCGAGTGTTTGAAATAAATCCTTCTGTGAGATGATGTGGCCTTTTACACAGAATAAGGCACGCAACATATTTCATAGTATTTTAAGCAGTGATAAAGGCATTGCACTATAAATATACTTTATTTTAATGAAAATTATAATAATAATAATAACTCAGATAAAACATATATTGTCATAATCGTGTGTTTATTAGTCACATTGAATCAATAAAAGCAGTTAAATCTTCTGTTTGTCCAGCTACCACTATCAATAGTATCCACTCACTGCTATAGGCATTTCCTGGGTTTCTTCTGCGAGGTGTATTTGGAGTTTCAATTCGAGAGTGCCCTCTGGCCTTCGGATGGAGATTTACTGCTGATCACAGAACCGTGCTTCACTGAAAGATACGCATGACAATTGCAGCTTCTGTCGAATCACGATTTCGATTCCATTTCGATTTACTGTGCAGCCCTAGCTCACAGTGACTTACAGAAGGTGTAAACACACACAATAAAACAATAAATAAAGATGCTTATCTAAGAGCACACATTAACTAGTTTATTAATGCTGATCTAGGATCATTCTCAATTCTCTAATCCAACCTTGACTCGAAGCTAAAAACAGATGAGAGCTGTGCTGAGGTTAGTGTATGAAGGCTGTTGGGTGTCTGGACTTTTTGGAATCTGCACGCATGCTGGGCAGGTTAAGAATGTTTCAACTTAACTAGAGACGTTAACTTAAGAACTGTTGCGTTTGTGTTCAACATTAAACAGACAAATTATTCTCTAAATAATTTTTTTTTTGAAAATACTTCCTCATATCAAAGTAAGCAATTAATTTAAAAATATTCCTAAAAAAAGTGTGATTCTTCAGTGGTGTTTGTCATTGGTTGTGCTTTTAATGCATGTCATTTGCCTGGCAAACAAAAGTCTTGGAAGCTAAGGGTACTAAATCTCTGTAAAATAAAAAGATAACAGAGATTAAACCTAAGTTTATGATTTGATGTGTGGGATACTGAACATCAGCTACAGTCGTTTATCAGTGGTGTACACTTTTGTTGAAGCCATCAGCCTGCATTGTTTCAACTTATTTTTAAGTACTTATGGCATTTATTAGTGGAATTCCTGGTGAAAAACTACATTACCAATGATTCTGCAAAGAAATTTCCACCAGGTGGAGAATCATGCCAAAGAACTGCTCCCATGAGGCACTGAGAATGACATGATAATTAATAGGTATGTTAGACGAAGCGACGCTGTGCAGAACAATCGCTGTATGACATCAAAGTACCACGAGAGCAATTTGGAAGAATGAGGAGGCATCCGATGTCTAATCGCTCTTTCAGTACTGTGTTTTTAAGATCGAACACACCTAAATCCCTTCGTTATTAAACCATATAAACATTTTCAAATAAATGTACTTTAAATGGATAGTTTTATATTTATCCATTGTTTTTAATTTGTTTGTGTCATTTGTAATGCTTTTTAGGACTTGTATCTTTTTCTTCTTGCTCAAATTTCAAATACTTTTATGGTTAAAATCTAAGTTTGTAATGTTGTGATTCACCTTGGTTGTTTTAGTTCATGGCTTATAACTTTTCATAATATTCCCACATATCTGTCTACTTTGCAAAAACTGGAATGGTACGATTTCAGCCCGTTTAAAGTTTTTAACGATTTAACATTTTAATAAGACAAAATTAAGACAAATTATTGTTTTAGTCTGACTGAAATAAACAATGACTCTACATTAGCCACAACCACTCAATATTTAGTCTATCTTCAGCCACAATAATCAATAATTACTTCACACAAGCCGCAACAATCCCTAATTACCCTGCTCCTGTCACTAGGCATGTTTCCATTACAAATTTGTGCAAAACTTTGGCAATATTTTATAAACATTGATAAAAAAGTATTGCTAAATGACGGCGTTTCCATTAACCAATGTTATGCGACTAAAACGGAACCTTTTGCCTCTCGCGATAAGACGTGGCAACGGATTTTGGCTGTATTTAATCAAAGGAGGCGTATGCATGTATCTTTGCAGAAACGGCACAGAGAGCAACTTCAGAAATGTGCATGGAGCAGCTGTAATAAGCATTGAATAGAGTGCCCTCAATCAGCTTCAGTGGCCGTATCAGAGCCACACTGCACCTCAGACATGTGCAGTGTAAACTGTCTAAGCATAAATGGTAGAGAAAGCCCCTTATACTGAAGAGCGGCCATGTATTAAGTGTTTCTTGGAGGTTATAGCACATTTAAGAATGATCATATGATCATTCGCCATGTGACCTGTAAATGCGAAAAAAAAAAGAAAAAAAAACTTTCCATTGCAGTTTTGTGTGTTATTCATTATTTGCATTGCCTGAAAACCACCTCATGCGAGCATAACAACTTTTTTGTGATATATGGGCACCTACTGTGTGTATAGCAGTGTTGTTTTTTTGTGCAGTTTAATGTTTAATCACCTGTGTGAGATGTGACACTATGGGTGTGTGTTTGTGTGGAAAGCCAGATGAGGTATTTTACAAACCACTTGCTGAAGCACAGTCCCAGTGACACTTGTAGATTGCAACAGCTACACTTTTATCACGGGATTCATTGACCCCGAGGGTGATAGCCAATCAACAGCAAATGCCAGACACAAGCACACATCTGCCTCATGCTTCTGTGGAGCAGCAGCGGATCCTTAGATCGGATTCTCCACACGACAGAAGAGAGAAGAGCACAGAAGATTAAACTCTAATTTAAAGGCCTCGCTGATGTTTGGCTTCCTTATCACACTGAGAGAGGAAACACTTCCAGTGTATCACACACATCAAGGCAGGAAATCAGAAACAAATCTCTCACAACTTTAAATAAATTTCTTAAGCTCAATAGAAACAAAAATTTATATCACATTGTTGTAAATAATGATTTCTAGGCGGTGATTGTGTCTCTGATTTCAACTTCCAAAGAAAGAAAGAAAGAAAGAAAAAAGCCTCAGCATAGCAAAACAGAATGGACAGATTTCTCCAACCAAAAGGACAGAAAAAGCAGAAGGGTCTGACCTACTTGAATGTTTGTTCTTGTTCCTAGAGAGAGGGGGGAGTTGGAGAGGAGAAAAAGAGGGTGTCCTAATTAAAGACCGTCCTCTCTTCCTCCTCCTCTACTCTTTTTTTCCCTCTTTCTCACACGATCAGGTCACCATCAGAGAGAAAATGGACTGTAGCCCAGAGGGCGAACACTGACCTGAAAACAGCTTTCCATGGACAATCACTCAAAATCAGTGACAATGCACACTACAAACTGATCTTTAAGCAGTCAGAAAGTGAGCAAAAAGTAGCAGCTACTAGTTTGGACATGTCTGCTTCTCTATGTTTTTACAGTGAGTGGTGTCGTGTATTAAAACAAAAAAATCCAAAATTCTGAATACTCTCATTTCCGGCATAAAAAAATCTGTTTTCCTTTTCCAGCAGAACGACACATGGGAATCCAGCTGTATTAATGCTGACCTTTGAGAGATCAAGGGTTTTCAACCTAATTCAGTTCAAGGACCGCTTGGTGGTTAAAGAGACAAAGCAAGGAATCCAGTGGGGGACGGGATGCAAAAGAACCATGAGCCGGGATTTGAATTCAGGCTGATCAAAATGCAAATGTCCTGCAACTTTTTCATTATATAGCTATAGGCCCCATACTTTTGACACTTTTAACATTACATCTGGCCCCTTAGGGCAAGACAGACCTCACACTTCTAACTTATAAATACAGTGGTACAAAATAGATCTGAAGCTCATTAACAATCACTGTCCTTTATGATGGATCCAAGCGCTCCTCTACTTTACAAATGTCTGATACCACAGGAGCAGAAAACAGCCCAGAGGACAACAGTATACAGACGCACCTCCAGGACATCTACTTGATTTTAGCAAGCAAGAAACCACCCTTAAAAATATTCTGCTTATGTAAGATAAATGTAAACAAACAAACCTCCCAGTCTGTTAAACACATTTAATAATTCATTTTCAGATAAAACGTCAGTTCTGTTTTTATTATTTTGCAATTATTTAGCATGTGCAGTGTTTGCATCACTAATGTTATCTGTGGCTTACTGCCCACTAAAGCTCTGAAGGCTGCTTCCGAATCAAACCAGTGCGCCTCACTTTGATGTTTTGGACAGTGAGCTAAATAATGACCCAGATATAGACCTGCACCTCTCAGAGAGTGGTGTGGCAGTGGGCCCACACCTGTTGGCAATGCTGAGGTAGCACAACAGACGCAGCCTCCCAAGTGTGACTGGTATACTTAGACATTCTGATCAAGAGAGACTAATGTTTTTCAGACCCGCCACTCCTTTTCTGCGTCAGTTTATCACAGTCAAACTCATCAGATTAAAAAATGGTAAATAGATAAGCAGTGAGTCATGCTCTTTCAGTGTATACAGTGAATATTACAGTCCTCAATAGGCACAAAAAAAAATCTGTCTAGGTAGGCAGCTCAATACGTTTTGTGCCACAGCCATTGAGATCTGGAGAAGCAAACGTTGTCCTAACGTGGTGGTGGTCTTTTCAGAGAGAATAGCTAGGAAATTCCTGCTGAAATGTGGCCTCTTCCTTCCCAAACACAAATAGGGAGTCACTGCTTTAAACACAAACACCTGAATCATTCCTGTCTAACAAGTTTTTGAATGAACATTTAACTTTCAATAGCCTACAAAACAGACCATGACCAGCTGTTTCTGTCCAAAACATTGACTTGGGTCAATGACAAACAAGGAAATCCTGGATTACAGAAAGTTGTTTATATCTGTGGTGGTTTCAAACATTTTTCAAAAACATTGATTCTGTTTTCTAAATAAATAAATAAATAAATAAACTTAATTAATTAAAAACTCAGTTTTTAATTAAGTTTTCAAACATAATTATTCAAATAATTAATGTATATAATTAATTATTATTATAATTATTATAATGTATAGAAATAATTCATTTTATTAATATTTAATTTAAATATTGAAAAAAAAAATATCTTACAACAGAAACAATAATTTCAAATAATTACTCCAACATTTCCTTTCCTCAAAAAAAAAAAAAATAAATCCTAAGCCATTTTGTTTATCTTTTGTTTAGTTTCTTTTCGTTTACATGTCATACCACCAGCATCCATATAATGGACATTCGTGTCATGTGACGTCGACATGGCGGCGTTCAGGAGGCGACCTGCTCCGTGTCGAATAAATCATCTATTTTTTTTCGCTCGAAGACTTAAGTTTTCATCTCACGTAAGTGTACATTATAATCATATAACTTAAAAGTTGTGTAAAACTTTTGCCATTAATAAAAACTTAAGTGGCGATCTAACATATCCTTTTAAAAATAAATGACCATCACGTCATTGACCCAAAATTAATAAAAGAATAAGAAGAAGAAGAAGAAGAAGAAAAAAAAATAGTTTGGCATGAACGCGCGTCAGCGCACAAATGTGTAACGTGAACACGCACTACGCTGAAAGTTAGTTGCTCTATTTCGAGGCGCGGTCTTTCATCTTTAAGTTTCTTTAATGAACGCTAATCTTTGTGCCTTTATGAGCGTGTTACAGTGTAATGTTTGCGTTTCTAAACTGAACTACGACCTCGTTGAACTAGACACAACGATGTGAGGTGTTCAACAGGGGTGTTGCCTCACACTCCCAAGCCGAATCCATCTGAATCCAGTGCTGTGGTCAAAAACAAACCCTGCGATAACGAGCTGCGCATCAAAACAGGTGGTGACCACCGCGAAACACAACACAACTTCGTCGACGCCTTTGTCACTTAATAGATCACAGTCAGGTCTGTTGGTGCGTATGTTTTCCAGGATTTTTAAGAAACACGTCAAGTTGTTGAGCTTCATAAAAGACGCTTTTCTGAAGCCAACACCTACTTCTTTTCTGCCTGCAGAAGTGTTAAGCCGTGAAAGGGCTCTTGCTTTATCCACGATTTAATCAGAACTACTAAGAACCCTCAATGCTTTCAAACTAAACTCTTACCTTCTTATCAAACTGAAGTTTCAGAGCTGAAGGTTTCGTTTTTGCGTGGCGCAGTGTGTGTTCAAGTGTTTGGCTGGCCGTGTAGGAGTGGAGCGCTGCCGTTAGATCCTCCCATAGACCGTGGACAGGCGGCTGGAGGTCTCTATGCCCGATCGCTGTTCGCTCGAAGGGCGGAGCTGCCGGTTACAGCCGCGCCCCCAGCCGTTAAAATAGAATGACATCATTGGCGCGAGCGGCGGTATGGGGTTGAGGTGTGGGCGCAGTGCGAGCAGGACCAGTTGATTGAATTCCAAATGCACCATATGCAGTTCTGTATGGTCCCTGAACGAATCAGTCTTCTGAGTCGGATTTTGTAATAAAGCGATCGAACCAAAACCGGTCTGAATGATTCATTGACGAATCAGTCCAACTGTTTCTCAAATGACTCACCGGCTCATTGAACCGAGCTTATTTTAGAAGGTCCGATTCGCATAAGCTGTTTATTTGAATCGACCTGTCCCAAAGAACCGATTCGCGCAAATGAGTCGCTGTTTTCATCAGTGACTTTGAATCATATGCAGCGGTTTTTATACTAGTTGCAGCCATTAGATTTATTAGAATATAGAGCTATTGCACTGACATCAAACTTATGAAACGGATGGTTATGAACCTGTTGACGTATGTAATTGAGAGCAGAAACATTTTTTCAGCATGTCACTGGATTTTGAAAAGGGCAAATATTATGGATTCAATCCTGTGTTTGGAAGATGAAATTCGAAAGGCTCAAACTAGAGGTTTGAGTGGGAGTCCTTT
Organism: Cyprinus carpio; assembly: GCF_018340385.1. NCBI lineage: Eukaryota > Metazoa > Chordata > Actinopteri > Cypriniformes > Cyprinidae > Cyprinus > Cyprinus carpio. The sequence goes on along the minus strand of NC_056579.1, from coordinate 13,495,514 downwards.
TCGATGTAGAAAAAGCTTATGATATGTTGTGGAAAGAGGGGCTCATCCCTACCTAGCCTGTTACTTGCAAATGTTCGCTTGCTTCTAAACAAAGTGGATGAGATCCGCACCAGCGTTTCAATTCAAAGGGAGTACAGAGACTGTTGTGCCTTAATATTTACTGAAACGTGGCTAAATGTGGATATTCCAGACAATGCAATCTCTTTACAAACCCACTCCATATACCGGAGTGATCGGACAGTTGCCTCCGGTAAGAACTGCAAACATCTCTGCATCTCTGTCCAATGAGCTCAACCTCTTTTATGCACGTTTTGAAGCCCTGAACACAGAGCCCTGGACAAAACTGGAAGTGACTCCAAAATCCTAACTCACCTGGAAAATAAAGATAGCTATGCCAGACTGCTTTTCATTGTTTACAGTTCAGCATTCAACACTAGCATCCCCTCCAAACTCATAAAAAAGCTATATAACTTAGGCCTGCCTTCTACACTGTGTAACTGGATACTGAGCTTCCTCACCAGTAGACCTCAACATGTCCGCCTCGGAAAACACTCCTCCAGCACCATCACAATGAACACAGGCACTCCCCAGGGCTGTGTTCTCAGCCCGTTGCTGTACACTCTTTTCACTCATGACTGTGTTGCTAGCCATCCTAACAACATCTTCATAAAATTTGCAGATGACACCACAGTCATTGGCCTTATCACTAACAATGATGAGACCACATACAAGGAAAGAAGTGTCTGAACTGGTCACATGGTGTGAGGCTAACAATCTCACACTGAACATCAGCAAGACCAAGGAGATGGTTGTGGACATGAGGAGGAGTGAGTGTGTCTATCAGCCTCTGCTGATCAGTGATCAGAGATGCTGAGGTTGAGAGAGTGGGCAGCTGTCTAAGTTCCTGGGTGCACACATCTGTGAGGACCTACAATGGACAGTAAATACAAAGAAACTAGTAAGTAAGGCCAATCAAAGAATGTACTTCCTGAGGAGGCTAAGGAAATTTGGCATGTCATCACAGATTCTCCATAACTTCTACAGAAGCTCTGTGGAGAGCGTGTTAACTTGCTGCATTGCTGTGTGGTTTGGTAACAGCACAACACAGGATAGAAAGGCTTTACAGAGCGTGATAAATCTGGCCCGGAAAATCACAGGGACTGATCTCCCCTCACTACAGGACATATACAAAAAAAGGACCTGCAAATGGGCTTGCAACATCCTCAAGGACACCACCCATCCCATCCACAATTTCTTCACCCTCATGAAGTCTGGCAAGCGGTACCGGAGAACTGCGACCAGAACATCCAGACTCCAGAACCGTTTATACCCCCAGGCCATTAGACTGATAAATAGTCAAAACCCACTGCCACTTCCACCTGTATCATCAGTATAAACTCAGCCTGTTTAATGGCACTCTGCACTTTACCTGCTGGACCGTCTTACACTCATAACACATCTGACTGACAATTTAAACACTAGTCTTTACACTGACACTTTATCACCACTTGACACTTTACAATTTGTCACTTTATTGCTACTTGCACTGCACATTTATTCTGTGAAGAATTTTTTGACATTTTTTTTTCTAATTAGCATACGGGTTCTCTTTTCCTTTTCTTTCTCTGTCATCACTTTCTTTTTTAAGCTATTATTATTTATATTTTTACTTTACTGTATTTTCTATATTTTTTACATACTTTGTATTGCCTGTGTAAGATATATTTGTTCCCATTATACCCTGTCATTCTCGAGAGGAGTAAGCAAAGTAAGAATTTCATTGTACTGTAGTACATATGACAATAAAGTCCTGAATCTTGAATCTTTTTGCACTGTTTTGTTAACGACAAAGAGAATATGCATAAAAAAAACTTTGCGAAAATTGCTGTCTACAGCCTGTTTCCATCCAACTGACCTTTTACCAATAAAATGGTGTGCGTGATGACGTCATCCCTAAAAAAACAAAACAATTATTGCATACATTTTGGTGTATCGCAGCCTTCTAAAGCACAATCACGGTAACAAATATAGGGCATAATAACACGTGTGATATCAATTATGGGCCAAAATGACCTCCTGGGTACCTGTCTCAGCATCACTTCAGCATGTAGTACTGGAATTTTGCAAGTGGACAATGTAAATAAAAACCTACTTTGGATGCTGTTAAGTAACTTTTACAAACAAAACTAGTAAGTCTGATTCATATGAAATACTGTTTGTGTGATTAAGTGTTTTAACCAATAAATATATCTTGTCTTACATTTATATCCATTTATTTTCAACACACCTGAACCACATTTAAAAAAGAACCAACCTATATTTTTTCCTCCCCAAACAATGGCAATAACTTTGTAATACTTTTAATTAATGTTTGAAAATATTATTTATAATGCTATATACATCGTTAGATCCACATACAGTAGCTGCTCATATCCATATCCATATCCATATCCATCTCATCCAAACTGATTCACTGAAAAACTCGAAAACGCTGGCTGTTATATGACATCAATTTAACCTATTATATAAACTTGCATGTTTATCATGACATTGAATCCAGTAATTTATTGGTCAGTTATTTAGTGACACTTTTCTTTTCATCTTGAATGACTCTTCCATAACGCATTGTGTCCAGTATAGCATTGTTCCCATAGCCATGATTTAAAACACTGTTTCTCTGCTATTTTCAAAGGCATGTAAAATATACTGTGGGTTGGCTTGATGGACAGTCTAATAGTCTAACGAATCCAATTTTAAACATCTTTTACTGTATCAATTATTATGGCCTTTATATTTCCTACTTGAGCCATGCATATTATGAATGAAGATATTTCAGAAAGAGACCACCCTGATTGTAAAGCAAAACATGATTGGTTATAGCGAAAACGTGCTATGATTGGTCAGCAAAGTGTGGCTGTTATCTGATTAAGTAGATGGCTTGAGTAGATGGTGGGTGGAGTCCACCCATTTGTGGATTGTCAGCATCTTGATGCTGGAAATGTTTCAAAATCCACAAATGCACAGCAAGCGATCCACAAATGCATGCAATGATATGCAAATGTACAGGACACGATTTACAAATAAATGGCAGGCAAAGTTGTGTTTGTGACATAAAAATGTATTTGTGAATATGTTTTTAATTTGCAAATCTCATTTTATTTATTTGTGAACTTAATTAATGTTTGTGAAACTCTGAGATTTGTTTGTGGATCTCATTCTATTTATTTGTCAATATGTGATTTTTTTTTTGTAATCTCTGTAAAAAAAATATTGTTTCATAATCTATTTATTTGGAATAATGCGACAATTTTGAGTTTCTGATTTGGAAGAATGATTCAAGTAAGAGTGCGTTCCACGTATTCTTGGATTCTCCAAAATTGAGAATGGAACTCCCCAGGGAAGTGGAGCAGCCCTATTCTTTTTAATCTAATTATTAATGATATCTTTCATAACATTGATACTTGAATATGAAGATCATTGTATGCGAATGACGGAGCATTAGGGAAAAGGGGGCGCAATGTTTTATTTGTAGAAAATAAAATGCACAATGCTGTGAATGAGGTGGAGAAATGAGTGAATAGTTGGGGTTTTCTGTGGCAAAAACACAATAAGAAAAATAATCCTATCTTGAATATCAAAACGTATGGTCATCAGTTGGAACAAGTAAATGATGGACTAAATTAAACTTTAGAATTCATATTCAGAAATAGGTAGAAATACAAAAAAGGAATAAATGTATTAAGGTGTTATCAGGAGCTGACTTGGGGCAAGCTGTCACTCACTGAAAATAATTTATTGTGCAGTGATTAAGTTCTGCAAACAAAACCTTACTTAAGAAGATAGTGGTAATACAAACCTCTTTGTTGTGCAGGCACTGCAATCTGAATTTGTTGTGGAGCATTTAGAACTTCTCTGGTTATATCATTACAAGTTGAAATGGGAGAATTGCCTTTAGAACAACATAGGCTTCAGTTGAGGCCTTCAGTTGATGTTCTGGTCCGGTGTAAAGGGACACCTGGAAAGCTGTCCAGTTAGACTACTTCTGAAAGATTATTGGGAATATGAATACAAAGAAATAGCAAGCTTTCCATCTCTAATAAGCAACCACTCAAACAGCTATACAATCAAATCCCCTGCCCCTTCTGTTGCTATACCAGCAATTCCCCCTTGGATGTTCCATATGATTGATTTACAAACAGTGGCAGCTGGTGGAAAATTTTCTAGGTAGGGTGCCACATCCAACAATTTTAGCATACATCCCAGTATGATTTATCCCAGTATAACAAAAGGAAAAGTATTAAGACTTAAAACATGTAATATTAATTGTTTTACCAAGTTCAAGATTGAGGATGATTACCACAAAACTTTATTTCCTGCAAGCATTTTTCAAGATAAATTTAAACATTTTTAAATTTTCATAATTCACAATTTATGAATACAGTGCAACCCAAAAAACTTTGAGGAAAAAATAAATGTTACATTTGTTTAGAGAATTTTCTATACATATAAGTCAAGCTGCAATACCAAACAGGACCACACGGAGATGCCAGCAGACGGCTATACAAGTTGCCTTAACCTGACTGTATATATAGATATATACGGATCCATTCAGAATTATTAAACAGAGGAAAACACAAATTAAAAAAGCAAATAAAAACATTCTGAATTTGTTGAATGTGGCGATCTGAAGGTGGCTTGACATCACCAGTGAACAGTTCTTCTGTCAGAGTGAGTGTTCATGTCTGTGTTTAAGTGTCTACATAAACACCACTGACCATTGCAAACTCACACAACTCACAAACACACTTCTTCAGTGAGGGACATGCCAGACATGCGACCATACTGAAATGTGCTTGTGCAAAAAGCTAACAAAGAGCACACATAAACGGTCTGTTTGTTTGCACATTAGGCCTAATAATAATGGACATTTACATCAAATAATGTACACCTGCAGTATGTCACTGTAACCGTCTTTACCTACATTACAATCATCATCCATCTTTATGGTGAGATACTGGTTTGCTTTATTCAGCCCATGCAGACTAGTCCTGACTTCATATTTCTTATAGGGTTTTTTCACGACGCGTCATCAGTCCGGAAGTCGGCCATATTGGCGGCACTAAACATAAACAAAGCCACTGAACCGAATGGAACTCGTGTATGGGCTTGGCAAAAAAATAAAGTAGTTCACTATAGCTGCGTCTCCATTACAGATTTACGCAAAACTTTTGTGACATTTTATAAACGTCTATAAAAAATTTTTTTTTGCAAAATGACGGTGTTTCCATTAACCGATGTTATGTGACTAAAACTTTTTTCCCTCTCATGATAAGTCATGGCGACGGGTGTTGGTAGGTTTACTATATCGCAACCATCACACTAGCCATTATTTTTAATCAAAGGAGATACAGATGTGTATCTTAAGGGAAGCAACTCAGAGAGCCGCTTCTGAAATGTGCTGATCATGTGACTTTTGCATATACCATGTGACCTGTAAATGCGACAATACTGTTGTGAAATATTGCTTTTTTGAATTGCCTGAAAAACCACCTCATGCAAGCGTACAAACTTTTTTGCAATGTATGGGAGTTTTTGCAAAATTGACCTGTTTCCAGCTGGGCGTATTTTCAGTTTGCAATTTAGTTTGAAGGGTAATAGAAATTCAGCTTATGTCAGGATAAGAAATAGAAGGAAGAATTGTCGGGTCATCAGTCCACAACAAAGGAGCCAGCTTGTACAGATCTTTACCAACTATTAACTTTAGTTTGTCAAATTATTGTGCCATTTCTTGCTTACTAAATCCTTCTCTATATGATTTTGCAGCTTCCACACATTTCTTCTGGTGTAGACATCACAAATAAGTAGATCAACATTTTCAGTACATTAGCCATGCGATCCTTGCTGTTATTTACATCCAATTATCTCAAATGCTCAATTAATAGAGGTATGTTTGCTCCCACCAATCTCTGCACAAGTTAAGGCTACATATGATGAAGAAAGCATGTTGGTGCAAGCCCTTCTGGAACTCATAGAGACTGTATTGCAGTGCCTGCATTTCAGGGGGGGTGGGGGGTGGGTGGGTTATGGAAGCCTATGAAAACACTCAGAAGCAATTCTCGGACAGAGTTAAATTGCCCAAAAAGGGGCGGTACTCCACAGAACATGACTTGACGATGATTGGACTATATATCCAGAGGCAGAACAAACAGTCGAAGTGGCAGCAGTGATTGAATGTAAAAGAAAAAAAGATTCCTACCTTTTGCACTTTTGTGGTGTGTCGTCCAATCGCCCTAATGAAGAAACCGCCCCTGTTTACAAAACACAAAGTAATAAATAAAACAGAAATGAACATACCAACTGATATAGTAGTTCAACAATATATAATTCAAGAGTATTATTCCCTATTACAGGTATTTACAGACTGGTCAAAGAGCCATAAAAAATGGCAAAAACAATATCAGAAGAATAATAGGAAGAAATATGTCATTATTTTGAGATTAAGAATTTGACACACATCATTAAATTATAATCTTCACTAGGGAAGCATGATTTGTGACAAATGTGGAGACCCAGAAACAGTGAAGCATATTCTTTTGAGTGTGCTGCATATGAAAGGGAAATACTTCAGTTAATTTAGGAATTAGGATAGCTGGGATTTGATAAAATTTTGCAATCAAGAGTTCATGATTTATTATTTAAGTACCAAAATAATACAGGAACAATGGATAGAATATATGACTTATTGGATTATTTGTGTAAATTTTGGTTTGTGGTATCAAGTGAAACCATGTTCACTTTTTTTTTTTTTTTTTTTTTTTTTTTAATAGCTAGCTACTTCTTAAAAGCGGGGTAAAAAAATCATAGTTCCTATTTTAGGGTGGTTTAAAATGAATAGTAATCAGTCATATCAACAGGCCTATTTTCACCCAGTTGCAAACCTGGAATATGTAAATCTGTGAATATAAACAATTATATAACTTTTGTTTAGAACTAAAACTATTATTTTTCCATAATGCTTTGCAGATCACTGGTTAGAAAGTTACAAATTGCTTAATAGTTACAAATATCCTAAAAATCTAAGAAAATATGTTTTATATAACCTGTGTATCTTTTCTACAGACCACTGGATGAAAACCTTGCTCTGCTGTAGTCTTATGTCTATTTAGGTTCTTAGTCTGTGCAGTCACAAGATCTCAGAGTCATATTGTCTGGTAAGGCTTCATTAGATATTCAAGTTAATATGCCTACTAATATTTTCTGATTGTCAGAATCTTAAGAGAATAAACTGGGGAGTAATGAGGGATGTCTAGTTTGCCTATAACAGAATGTACGATCAGAATGTGGTGATATTGATTTGGTTGTGGTTTTCTGTTAACAATCTGTCAGCACTCCACTGTTTCCATAGTGATGACAATATGCCTATTAACCTGTGATGTGATGACTTTATCTATATAGCCCTAAGATGACAACCTGCTGTGTATAATAAGAAACAGGAAATTGTCCCTGTTTGCAGTATTGGTGAAATTAAACTGCATGTCTATATGCATGTCTGTTCACAAATAGCCATAAAGGAAATAAAGTTTCTTATACTGATTTAAGTTTAAGATGTCAAATTATTTCGAATAGAAGTGCAATGTTAACATTGTTTGCACTGATGTTTTACGCATGAGCCTCTGTAAGGATCTTGGTTGTGTTTTCTGTCATCTTGTTATGTGACTTATGTTGCTATGATCACGGGTCAAAACTGAAAACTCATTTGACTCACGTTCTCCTCATTCTTGAAAATAAGAGTCTAAAGACACCCATATAACACAAACCTTCACCACAATCCTAAAAATAAGATAAAAGAGTCTAGAGACATCTAGAGGACATAAATCTTCATTACAAGCCGATGTATGCGCTAAATGTTACTTTCCCTCTCTCTCTCTCTCTCTCTCTCTCTCTCTCTCTCTGTCTCTCTCTCTCTGTGTGTGTGTGTGTGTGTGTGTGTGTGTGTGTGTGTGTGTGTGTGTGTATGTATGTATGTATGTGTATATCTGTATATATATATATATATATATATATATATATATATATATATACATATATATGTACACATATATATATATATATATATATATATATATATATATATATATATATATATATATATATATATATATATATAGTAGATATCAGGTCATTTACGTCTTATTTTAATAAGAGTACTATTTTAGAGCTGCAGCTCATTAATATTCATGAGTGGGTGATAATAAACACAAGAGTAGTGATATAATGTAAAATGTTCAAGTCAAATATAAAAATAGTGCTGTGTCTGGTGTGTTTGAATTTGGCTGGGACACAAATAAAATGTGTAAGAAACTGATCATTTATAGAAAGCAAATCAATCAAGCATATGTCTGTAATACTGAATTATGTATTCGCTGATATTTAATTTATATTATGCATAATTATGTACATTCTCTAGAATGTCAAACATTGATAAAATTACGTTTTTCTTTTTTTTTTCTTTTTTTTTCAAAATCAAACTAAATACATTCATTAGTAAAGCATGACATTTAATCTAATTTTACATGCACAATTGAGTATTTAAGCAGTTACTGGATACTTTTGTGGTAGAGTTTTTGCTCAGTCACACAGAAAAGTAACTTTTTTTAAGAATTTGCATTTAAGCTCCAAGTTCAAAGTCAATATTTTCAGTCAAATTTTGGTTATTTGCAATAACATTTCAATAATAACCCATTTTGCCATTAGTATATTAAAAGCATCGTTACTATGTGTCAGTGAATAGGAAGCTATAAGGTAAGAACTACACACAAAACAATATTTCCCTTAATTTGATTTCTTCATAATTAATTTCCCATATAAAACTCGCATAACAATATACAGTGCAATTAAATCACAATTATCAATTTAAATGTCTGAAAATGTTTCTTTTTCAGCTTCAGGCTGATATTATACGATATGAAGTGCAGGGAGAATTTGAAACTGCAAGGATTGGCAGCATCCTCAGGGAAAAGAGAATATCAAATTGAACAAATCATAGTACAGGAAAGAAAATATTACAAAAGTATAGTGCTGCTGTTGAATCGATGTTTTCTGCTTGTATATACAATTCATTTGGGTGATAGATTATTGCACCGTTTTCGGTTTGATGTGAGTTCTATTTTATGGAAATTATGGACACAAAATAATCTGTTTGACAAATAGCTACTCGATTCTCCTTTCTCCTCTGTATTTTTGTATGTTTAAGCACACATCAGTCACCCATGCATTAAAAAATAAATAAATAAATAAATTCACTGATGAGTTTTGATTAATGGGCAATTTTATATTTAATCATATGAAAATTAAACTATGAAATTATAAAAACGGACCACTAGGTGTCAGTAAAATTATACAAGACAGATTTCCTCTCTCTCTCTCTCTCTCTCTCTCTCTCTCTCTCTCTCTCTCTCTCTCTAACAATTCTGAAGCTTTAGATGCAGATGTTTGGAAAATGTTCCTGATATTTTATAAGAATCACATGAAACATTCACCAGGCTTGTATCATTTCTTATTAATAATTAATACGTGTTATTGTGAGATTATGTGCTGCATATTATAAATATGACCTTTGAGATGCCAAAAGACTAATATCAACAGCAGTTAAAGTGCCATAAATGAACATATGGTTACTGTTCATTGTTGGGCAAAAGTCATTAATTCCAAAGTTCACTAATACTGTATGTTGTTTAGCAGCTTTTTCAACTTTGGACATTTAGGATTTCCTCTTTGTCCTTTAGAGAGTGCAGCTGTTTAGAGCTCAGATAATTGCCTGTTGTTAAGTGATGATAATCCAGCTGTAAGCAGTACTGTGTATGATATTATTCTGCAGAACAGAAGGGACACATTAAATTAGAGATCCATAAAAGCAGTGCAGGCATAGAGGGCTGCAAACAGATGTCTGCTTTTTTTCCTAAGATAAAAAAAAAGTGTCGCTGTTGCATTGTGTTGATGCTGATGCCACACAGGTGGGTTTATTGTGAGAGCTCTGCACAGAGACGAGGAGCCAGTAGCTGACGTTCAACAGCTGGAGACAGAATATTTTTGGACATTTTAGCACAGTTGAGGATTTGAAGTGGCAGGCGCTCAAGTGTTCTCACTATGTGTGTGTGTGTGTGTGTGTGTGTGTGTTTTTTTTTTTTTTTTTTTTTTTTTATATAATATATTGCGCTTTCAATGACTTTAATGACCTCAGTGATATAATGGTAGCGGTTGGTTTGTGAAATCCTATTTTTTTTACAGTCTTCAATTGCTTACATTATTATTATTGTATGAGATCTTTTCAAATGTCAAGTTTCTTGTGGATTTACTTGTATTCATGTTGGTTGTGTATGGTCTTCTTATACCATTTTAAAAATAATACATTTAATGACTCCAAAACTAAACTACATTAATGCAAACAAACATATCTTAATAGCTATTTTCAGAGAAGTTATAAAATATATTTTTAGTGTTTCAAAGTTTTTTTTAATAAAAAAAATATATATAAAAATTAAAAGATTTATTTACCTTTACCATCATTTTAATCAATGAAATAACTATTAATAAATTAATAATTAAATTAAGAGGCTTATTGACCTTGACCGTCATGAGGGTCTACAGAGGTCTTTTCTATTATATATTACGTTTTATGTTTCTGAATGTTGGTGACTTTAACTATGGTTTTGGACAAAAGCTTTTCCAAATATTATTTATATGTTAGAATAATTATGAAATTAGTTATAATAATAATAATAAATTGATTTGCATTTCTAATGCATGTTTTAAAATTAAAACAATACAGTTTTCTTGATTGCTAACAATTCACGAAAAAATTCACACAACATATAAACACAATTTCAAACGCACTAACAAACTCAGAGTTCCATGTCAAAATCAAATATTTTAGTCAAAAACATATTACAAATACACAAAATAAACCTCAAACCACATACAAAACAAAAAAAAACAAAGGCTACAGACTTCACTGCCTAGAAAACACTAGTGAAATCAGTTCAAAACACTGTTACAAAAAGCTCCGTTTGGGAATCAGGACTCATTTTGAAAGTCAATTTCTATTACAGTATACAACATACATAGAGAGATGCAGAAACAATGAAATTCATTTTGAAATTATTAGCATGAAAAGTACCATAAAAGAAAAGTTCAAATACAGAAGGACTGAATATGAACTCGCTATGCAGCACAATATTTTGTCAGTACAGCAAAAACAAAATAAATTCAGCATTCTGGGCCAGATTTCATTAAAATATTGGTAACAACCATATCTGCCGTACAATAGCAGTTTCTTGGTTTTCTGACAAAAGACTTTCTCTACTTCCCCTAGAAAGGCATCTCTCAGATACAACATAATACAGTACACTTCAGAAATATTTGGAAAAAAATCCATTCGACAGTTACGTGCTGCAGTATTTAGTTTTAGTGCTGTAGTTCTGAGAAATAATTTTCTCTAATTTTGCCTTTGTTTTGAGAACCGAATAAAAAGTTTGGGAAATTGGGCCAACATTTTTTTTTTCTTTTTTTTTTTTTCTTCTTACTTTTCTGCATGTTAGTAACATCGACTTTGCTTTTGTTGACAAATGCTTTTTCAAATAATATTTATATATTATGATACTTGTATTATATTGTAACTATTATATTAGTTATAATAATGATAAAAATAGTAGTAGAAAGAAACTAAAACTAAAATAATAAAACCACAAACTGGAGTATAACACCATTACCCATGTAATATTGCTAAATGGTTAGTAAAAGAAAATATTTTTAAAACATATTTTTTTCTCCCGTTTTACCAAAGTGAACTTTGTTGTCCGTTCATCCTGACTAGCAGGGTTCAGATATATAACTTTTGTTATCTTAAAAGCCCCACATTTCAACCTATTTATTGAATAAAATAGTCTGTTTGTCTTTGATAATACTGTTAATCCTTCTTTGGATGGATGTGCTCTTTGTTTCCAATTCTTATAAGAAAATAAATCCACTAGCATCTTCTTTTACTAAAAGCAGCCCGCGTGAGTCCCAGGAGGACTTTTTGTGTGTGTATCAACCCACCCAGACTTCCAAATGCCTTCGCTTGATTTTATCCTGATAAGTACAAAAGCTGCTTTGGTGAAGAAAGCAGTGCGATAAACAGCGAGCGAGAACGAGAGATTTGTCTTCCACCACAAGGCCACCGAGACTTAATCCCAGATTTTAGTAGTTTTTCCTGAAATGCTCTGGATTATGGAGAAACCGGAATACAAGAACAGCTGCTGAGTGCCCCTAGCTGGAGAAAAAGAGAAGGATTAGATACACGTGTAGAATGAGAGGATAAGGAAAAGAAGGATGCAGCTTTGTAAGGATGAGACAATAGAAGGATGGATGGATGGATGAAAGGAGTGATATTAGGAGATTAGTCTATATGAAAATCATTTTGGAGCGGAAATCTTGTGCAGGGATTGTGGCTAGGAAAAATAGTTGTTCCACTGGCAGCATCATAACCTTCAGTTGAGCAAAACAACCTGTCCTCGAATGAACAAAATCAGTCGTCTTCATCAGGACGGTCTCAGATCAATCATTTCAATTTATTACATAACTGAGCTGTGTCTCTCTGACCTTTCACATTTCAAGCCTTCTGAAAATTAGGTGCTTATTCAGATGGTAAAGCTGCAGAGGAATCCTCTCTTCTCCTCTAATAAGCTGCTGTGAATTTGTTCTGTACACAGAACTTCCTTTCAAAACCACCAATGTCTTCCTTTTTTCTCTTTCTCTCCCTCTCTTACTTCCTGTCTGATTAGCGCTTCTAAAAAGGCAGAAACATTTGGAAAATATATAGAATTTTGAACTATGTCCATCTGTCTGTGTTCCTCTTCAGTAACAGGTGTCTGTTTCTTGATTATCTCTTCCTCTGGTTCTTTGCAGACCAACAGAGTAATGGCCCTCGGCTCATATCTGTCGCTGCACCACCTACTCACACATTCAGAGTACAACTATGAGTGTGTGTGTGTGTGTGTGTGAGAGAGAGAGAGACTGGATGAATATAAAGAGGTCTGTGTTTGACAGTGTTGATAATTGACTGAGGGATTATGGGTAATAGAGCAGTTGCGCTGGGCAACAGTATTACTGGTTAAGTGGGGTGTGAGTTTTGATATGTATTTTAAATTTTATAATAACATGAAAAACAGAAATGTTGTCAAATATTACTACAATTAAAAAATGGTTTCTATTTTAATACATTTTTAAATTTACAGTTTTAATTGTAATTTATTCATGTGATGGCAAAGCTTAAATCTTCTGAGTTCTTATTATTACTGTTGAAAACAATTGTGCTGCATAATATAATTGAAATATGTTTTAGGATTATTTGATTAATAGAAAATTCAAAAGAACAGCATTTATTTGAAATAGAAATAAGTTACATAAATGCATTTACTGTCATTTTTGATCAGTTTATTGCATCCTTGCTGAATATGAATTAATTAAAAAAAATCTAAACTTTTGAATGGTGGTGTATTTATAGTATAACTTTTTTTTTATAGAATATTATTTCAGAATATAATAAATTATATCACAAAAATATGTATAATTGGATTTTTGCCTTCATTATGAAGTTATGTTCAGTAAAATAATTCAAAATAGTCTATAAATATATTTCTGTTATAAAATTCATATTATATTAAATAAGAGACTACATGGAATATATTTGACCTGCTCTATCAATGAGCCACTTTGACCCAGAAACAAATTTTGATTTTCTTTGCAATAAAGCAAAAGGAAAATCTTATTCAACCTTTAAAGGATGAAATCTCACTATCAATTTGCATTAGAAAGTAATGCCATAAAGTCTGAGACATTTTATTTTAGTGAATAAAACTCTGTTTCAGGTTCAAAGTGACTCAAAGTAATGGAGCAGGTCACATTTGTGCTTTTAAAAATCCATGTGTCACATCAGGTGTGTAAAACCTGAAGAAATTATGACCAGTTACAGTTACTCACCTTCAGGCCATCCAAGTTTGCTTCTGCTGGATTATAATGATGATTTTATCAGCTGTTAGGAATCTTATTCTCACCGCACCCATTCACTGCTGTGAATCCATTGGTGAGCAAGTTATGTAATGCAAAATTTCTCCAAATCTGTTCTGATGAAGAAGAAAACTCATTTATGTCTTGTTTGGCCTGAGGGTGAGTAAATTATCAGCAAATGTTTTATTTTTGGGTGAACTAGCCCTTTAACCTAAAATACTGATGAAAAAAAACAAAAACAAAAAAACATTCTGATCATTCTCTGAACAGAAAAAAACACCCTATGCCATCACTGCAGGTAGCTCCTGAAGAGTTTCAGCACCACAGTACAGTGGACAGCTCCAGCTACTGACTCAAGAAGGCATGAATTACATGATCCCGATGCCAGAATAACTGGACATAAGCCTGGTTTGCTGATGAATATCTATCCTCCACAAATTCCCTTTTGTCAGGCAGATGTTGGCATGGGTAATATGTGTGAGTGAGCGAGCGGGCCAGCTTTTGAGGAGTCCCACGGAACATCACCTTTAGCTCACTGTGACTCATGCGCAGCCATGTTCAGCCCAGAGTAGAATATCACCACACACTCCACTGTGCCTCATACAGCAAACCGCCGTACACAACACAGACACGCAGATGCTGCTTTCATATGCTAATGCTGATATTTTAGCAGTGCCAGTCTCCCCCTGTTGCTCTGTCGGTCTCTCTCTGTATGTGTGTGCAAGAATGCCATTATGTCAGTTTTTGGAGGCGGTTTGTTGAATATCAAACAATATGAGTCATATAAATGGAGAGAAAGATTCTTTTTCTGTTTGTTAGAGCAGAAAGGAGGCATCAAACACACAGTGATAGACTTCAGATGTTTTTTAAATTGTCACACCTTGTTGCATCATAGCATATAAATGTGTAAATGGGACCAGATGAGACAGGATATCAGCTACTGAAAGCATCACAATACATAAACGACAAAATTCATAAATATCCTTTTCTTTTTGAGTTATGCAGCTCTGTAAATGTTCTTGTGGACTGGGGTCAATAAAGCTGTGTGTGCGCATTAATTGGCTTTATATGGCTGTTTTATAATAGCGTGGTTTATCTTGACATGCACATGGTGACTGTCGGCAGGACCTGGTGAATGTTGCTAATGAGAGAAGAGTGAGCTAAAAGGAAGTCAGTGAACTCATACTGTATGTTACCTGTAACTGATTTAATGCATTATTGATCAGCTATCAGACAGAAACACACATGAAACAACCGCTCGTTCTTTTCTTTAACGCACACACATAGGCTTTTAATCTCACACCTGATGGTATCTGTGACATCAATGAAACCGTTTCAGTATCAGGCGATGTGTGTGTGTGTGTGTGTGTGTGTGTGTGTGTGTGTGTGTGTGTGTGTGTGTGTGTGTGTGTGTGTGAATGTCTGAGATGCTGTTTATCTTGACAAGCAACTGGTGAAGTAGATTCATCTGAGCATCTCATCATTACTTTCTAAAAGCACTCATCTTCACCTGCCACACACAGAACTGTTTGGAGAGAACTGCTTTTAGTGTGTGTGTGTGTGTGTGTGTGTGTGTGTGTGTGTGTGTGTGTGTGAGAGAGAGAGATTTTGCCTACATTATAGATACCAAAATGTCTGTACAAGACACCAAATAACATGTTAATGGAAATGTACGGTGGCAATAAAATATATGTATAGTAAATAAATAGCTGATTGTTAAACACCAGAAGTGGAATATTCTGCATAATGATCTTTGTGTTGTTCTCCTTAATTGAAATTGAGGCCATTGCTATATAGCTATTCTTTATTTATTTCCTTAAAATAAAATATATAAATTAACCTTTCATTTAATCAACCTTTTTTTCTGATCTATAGCGTTCAAAAGTTTGAAGTTGATAAGATTTTTTCATGTGTATTAAAGAACTCTTTTATTCCCAACAATATCTTTTGGATATTAACAACACACACACACACACACACACACAAACACACACAATATTAACAAAACACACAAACAAACACACATATATAAAGACTTACACAAACACACACACACACACACACACACACACAAACACACACATATTTAGACAGGCGTGAACTCAGCACCCATATGTCAAGTCTTGTTTCTATAGCGCATTTCACAAATCACATTGTTTGTAAGCAGCTTTACAGGAAAGAGTGCTTTAATATCTCCAGTGAGCAAACCACAAACGCCTGTAGTATGGGAAATAAATCACATGTACTGTACAAACCACACACACTTTTTTTCACTCATTGAGACACTGTTTCGTTCTTCCACTGTGTGTGTGTAAGAGGAAGAGGATAACACAGATGGCAGAATGGGATGTGCTGAGGTTTGTTAAATTGTTCATGCCAACACTGGATTATTTTGGGCTGTAGTTGCTAACGCTAACAAAGGTAAATTGCTTAACAATTGCTAACAGTCTGTCCTGTCTCCTCTCTGAAAATAACATATGCTGCGTTCACGCCATATCATAATAACCGTAATTCCGAGATGACAGCACGTGACGTTCTAGAGCTGTTCACATCCTCGGACTCGGAATTATGCTTTTCTGTGGCAACACCATCAACCATAGACTGTATAACAGGGATCTCCAACCCTGCTCCTGGAGAGCTACCATCCTGCAGACTTCAGTTGCAACCCTGCTCCAACACACCTGTCTGTAATTATCAAGTATTTCTGAAAATCTTGATTAGCTGCTTCAGGTGTGTTTGATAGGGGTTGGAGCTGAAATCTGCAGGACAGTAGCTCTCCAGGACCAGGTTTGGAGACCCCTGCTGTATAAAAACACTATCAACGCCTAAACAGAGCCTGGTGGTCAGGTGGTACAGGGGTCACGTGGTACAAGTTGTAGCTCTCAGAAAACTCCCAGTTCACAAGTTGTAATTAGGAGTTCTACGAGGACACGAACGCTTTTTACAAGTTGGAATCTCGTAATTACGGAAATTCCGATATGGTGTGAACCCTAAAAAAAATTGCTCTTATAAGCACCAACTTGACTCAAAATCCTGTTTAAAATTGAGCAAGCACAAATCTCTTTCTGAGAAATTAAGACATTTGAATTAAAGCTTTAAGATAGAAATGTTTTGAGAGATTGTTGGTCATGTAACCAGACAACAGGATATTGAAAGCTAAACAATTTTCAGAGTAAAGACTTCTATGAAGCTCTTGAACTGAGAGGTAGCCATTACAAACCCAATAGTCTTTTCTGTTTTCTGTATTAGAGTGGAGTTTGATTAAATTGGTACAATTTATTATCAGTAAAATCAAAGCTTGCCATTTTTGCCATTAATGCCATTAATAAACTAAACAAAACATTGTATTGAGCTCTTTTTAAGCTTTTAATACCTTTTGATCAGACGGCATCTGCTATTGTATTGTTCTTATTTATGTACTGTAAATGTGGAACCATGACGAACTGAAATAGAACCAACTGCTCATTACTAATAAACAATCGATTGTATGAAATGCATTATAAACGCAGGATTTTGAAAGCAATAAATAGTTTAATTTTTTTTTTTTTTAATACATCTATTTTTATATATATATATATATTTCAAATCTCATTTTCCACACACTTATTTATTCCTGTGATGGCAAAGCTGAATTTTCAGCAGCCAGTAATCCAGTCTTGCAGTGTCACATGATTTGGTGCTAAAGTAACATTTCTTATGATTATCAATGTTCAAAACAGTTACATCAAAGATGCAAAGTTATAGTTTTTTATAACTGCAAACTTGTGAAGTATGTAGTAAAGTGAAGAATTCAGTTCATCTCACACTTACACTGGCATGTACAGCTGCTCTGCAGAATAAGAGGTGGAGCTGCTTGGTTAATGTGTAAGAATACAACAGTCAGTGGCACTGAGGAACGTTTTTACAGCACCATTTGAATTATTAATTGAGTGAAGAACTTCTCTCTCTTCTCTTCCTCTCTCGTCCTCTCTCTCCCTCCCTTTTAACTCATTGACTGGGTGATACAGAAATACAACACTATTTGGTCCTTCATATACATTTAAAATAAAGATTAAAAAATGGGGATTTCATAGCAATGCAATTGATGAACCATTCTGGGTTCCCAAAGAAACTTTGGAAATTTCTGTGAACAGTTCTTTAAAAAAATCCCTTTTTTTCTTCTTTTCTTAGAGTGAAGAATATTTTAATAGTCTGAAAAACCTTTATCTGCTATAAAGAACCATTTGTGCAATGGAAAGGGATGTTAAACATTCTTCATGGAACCAGATGTCAGTCAAGAGTGTAACTCAGGAGACTCAATGGTAGTGATATAATACAACGATTTTTAACTGAAATATCTGGCTTGATTTTCCGAATTCTTGGGGAATCTGAGCACCATTTGAGATGCTTTGAAATCTCTTAAACACATGCAAGATTATTGGGGTTTTGTCTCAGGAGATGCATTTGAAAAGCAGAATGTGCCCTTTGCTCTGAGTTTTATCCCATTTCTCACTAGATGAAAAAGATGAGGGATTAAAGAGATCTCTTTTGTGATTTCTTTCTTTGGGTCTGGGATTAGTTATTTCATCATAGGTATAATTATTATTACTGTGTGTTTAAATAGTTTGAGTATGTAATTCATCAAATTACTGTAATTGAAGTCTTTGAAACAGTATTCACAAACACAGCTTTGCTCTGATGATCCCTGTCAGACCTGTGAAATACACAAGGGCAGAAGGTTAGCTCAGAGAGTCTGTGTGGTTAATTAATTGTTGTTTTGAAGTGTGTTAGACATAGAGGTGTTGAGATTTTGTGTTGTGGAATGAGCCACTGACCCTGATGAGTGTCGGCAGATGAGCTGACACCACCAATGACACCATCCTTTACTGTCTCATTTTGTTGTTATGTTTAAATAAAATTTCTAAGCAGGGTCTGGCAATGTTTGTTTGATCTCAAACTATTTTTTTTCTGTGAATAATTCAACCTAAGCAAAGTTAAGAAGCTAAGGTTTAGCTAAATGTTTCATTGTCCCTTCCACATTCATTTATTAAGTAAAATTAAAAAGTAATTTACAAGTACATGACTGCACATAATTGATTACTATTTTAAAGGCTTTACAATGTACTGTAAGCATCGTAACAAAGTTATATCGACAGTTATGTTCATGGATCTCTGGAATATTCAACTGATCAGTTGTTGCATCAGCAGTCTGATCAGCAATTTTCCTCTTGTACAAAAAAAAAGGCCTATAAAACAATATTATTATGAACTATATTTTTAAAGAAATAGTTCACCCAAAAATGAAATTTTACTGTAAATTCACTCATACTCAGGCCATCTGATATGTAGATAAGTTTGCTTGTTCATCAGAACAGATTTGGAGAAATTTAGCACATCACTAGCTCACCAGTGGATCCTCTGCAGTGAATGGGTGCCGCCAGAATGAGAGCCCAAATCAGAGTCCATCAATTCTTGAAAAAAGTGAAAATCTGCTATTATGTATTAAACAGTTCAAACATTGAGACTTTTTTTTCTTTTTTTTTTTTTAACTTAACACCATTGCTACGGTCTAAAATATGAGTCCTCTATAACATTGTTTTCTCCAGTAAAAAAGTTGTTTTGTCTGAGTCAGACTACTTATATATAATACTACATCTACTAACACCATAACCTATAAATTATAAACAATATTACTAATTAATCATTTCAATAAACCTTTAAGTAGACACAATGAACATGTTAGGTAATGATTACAGCTTGTGACTGAAATGGTATTACAATATAATAATGGACAGTGTTTATATGTCGATCCAAAGTTGGCATCAGTCTCTCTGCTCTCTCCATCTTTTATTGTTGTTTTTATGCTTCTACTGTTACTTTTATGCTTCTTTCTTGCCCCAGACACAGCTGGTAACTCAGCGCCATACCGCCTGTTAGCCTTTAGCCCAGTTGTGTCTGTCTAGCAGCGCTCCTGCTGTGAAAGGGTCTAATGTAGAGCAAACAAACATGTCAACAGTATATTTACTCTTTCACACATATCGGTCTGTATGACAAGAGATGCCACTCACAAAAGATATCAACAGTAAAAACAGAGATCTGTTTCTGTCTGAAACACACGTTAGCTTTAAACAATGGCTGACAATTTATATTTTCTCTCAGATTCTGGTCTCACCGGCTCAACATGTCAGATCAGCCCATAAAACCCACTTTGACCCAACAGATGGGTTTGATTGTATTGCTGATCTGAGAGCTTCTGCCCTCATCTAATGCTATTACATGAAGAACATTCACAACTGATCTCAGATCAGACTAAATCCTCAAGGGAAGAGAAAGCAAGTGAGAGAAGAGACAGTAAGATGTCTCTGAAAAGCTTCACTTTGAAGTGTAATGGAAAGCATTAGTTACTTTTAGGTGTAATAAAGTTGAGCCAAATGTATCTACAACAGCAAATGCCTTCTGAGAGAATGTCTTTCTCTACTTCTCTCTTCCTTAGTCTGTTCCTCTCTCTCTCAATCTCATTCCCCTGTCTCCCTGTTTATCCCCCATGTCTCTTTCACTCTCTCACCAAACATTTCTATGACTCTTGGAAACTTGTCCACCCTACACACTGCAAGCATTATAAATCACTTAAGAAGTCTCAACACATATATATTCTATTGAATTTCAGCTGTGGGGGAGGCACTCAGATCAACTGTGCTCAATCTTCATCTGTTGAGGGGGGTTCATTTTGTCAAATGTCTCTTTGGTGCCAAAATGGGACCCAAGAGAATAACAATGTGCAGTAAACCATAAAAATATTTGCACTAAAAACAGTGTGTTTATGATTATGATAACAGATTTAAATGATATAATAACAATTACCAGTTTGCACCATCAAGTAGCATTATGGATTGTTTCTGAATAGCATAAATAACTAATTGAAAAACTAAATTAAAAAACCTTGCACAGTCAAGGTAAAAATGGCTGTGCCCACCCTCACATTTAAAATAAGGTGGATACTTTTAAACCAAATCCATTACTCATTATTATAACAAATTATTCTATATATGGTAATTACACATCATTTCACCCAATTACACCATTTTGTATTGAAAGAAGAACATTTTATTATATGATATATAATAAAATAAAAATAATAGGGAACTTAATATGAAGAATAGCCTATATAAATAATTGTTATACATTTTGTTTTCATATATTTGGAAAGAGGCATCCTCATGGAGAAAGTGTTTATTATTATTATTATTATTTTTTTTAATGTTTTAAGAAAATTTCCTTTATTGACACATTGTAAAAGTTAACGTGTTAAGTAATATTTTATTGTTACGTTCATAAGAACATATTGGTATGTTCATAAGACTTTTAAGTTTTAAGTTTTGTGCATTTGAATGGAAAGTTTAGCGAAGTCTTATGCCACTCAGATGAACCTGAACTCAGATAAGGTGCCCTTTTCCTTGACTGAATTTTTATAATTGGTGAGACGGTTGCTTTTCGCTTTAAGCTCATATGTACTTGTCAAGCTTTTTGTGCTTTTGAATGGCAGGTTTAGCTGAGTCTTATTTGCCACTCAGATGAACCTGTAAAATTTAAAAACAAGTAATTAGCACAGAAAGAGTAGAACCGACAGGATAGCTGTCACGGACGCCGCTGAGTGGCGCTGATTCACTGTGCGTTGGGTTCTTTCTGGCATCCCTGGAGAGCACACAGGGAGCGAGTCAGCGCAGCACAGCGCTCCGGACCTTTGCCTTCAGCATCAGCAGATCCAGATCCTGCACAGAGCGTCTCCAGCGCGGACCAACACCGTGAAAACAAGCCCAACAGGATACTATGTGGGATGATGGATCCGTTACTAACATATGTGTGATTTTAAAACCAGATACGAAAGCGCTGATTTGAAGTTTCACGCCGCTCTCGTTTGAGTTGAGATGAAGATCTGAGACGCAAGAGGAGGACCTTGGCGTCTCCGCGCACCCGGACGCCCTGCGCGGACATCGGGCGCTTTTGTGATCAGAGGACCGAACTTCTTTTTTTTTGTTTGTGGGTTTCTGACTCTCTCTGACAGAGTAGATATAGGAGGAATCCTTTGGTGCGGATTGTTCAAGCCTCTCCGATTCGTGGATGGAATAACTCATAATGGAAGGGCAATGAGACCCGTCTCTGCTGCTGGGTAATAATCCGGACCACCGCGCCAACAGGTAGCCTATACAGCTTTTGCTGTTTATTTGGTTTGACACTTATATTTTACATGTGCTTAAATTACATTTTCACAACGTAAATGTCCATAAAGAAGAACAGGGTGGTGTTTAGTATCCCACATAGTTAATTAATTAATCAGTTTAAAAAAAAATTAACGGGTATCGTCTGTTTTAGTGATCCATGACAGTTGCTTTAGTGAGTCATGCATTCTGATCGTGACAGGACGCGGGTCACTGAAACTTAATAGGTAGGCTATAGCCTGTGTGTAAACCTGAGAATCATCCTGGGAGCTGTAAAGCTGGACGATTTTGTGTCAAGCGTGATTAAGAAATAATACCATAGAGTAAAAAGGGCAAAGAGAGTGATGAGTTTACGTGTGCGCGCGCGGGAGAGCGAGGGTGTGTGTGTTGACGGCGCTTCGTCTTCTTACCGCATTAACACTACATGCCATGTAAAGGTCAGGCTTACCCCAGTAAATCTTACCCAGTAAAAGCTTACACTGGTTACAAGTAAAGGTCTCTGGTGTCAGTACAGGGAGCCTGGCACGAGCATCTAAGATGCGCCATCACGCGCACATATACAGCCACAGCTCCTTCACTTCAAGCGAGAAGTGATGGGAAGTCCGAATCCTTCTCTCTCTCTCTCTTTCTCTCTCTCTCTCTCACTCACTCTCTCTCTCGAACAGTTCCTTTCAAAAAATTAATAACTGTTTTCATCATTTCCAATTTCGTCATTTGCAATGTTTAGAGTTTCCCAGCCCTTAATTACCTCATAAAATAACACTTAGAACATAAATATAAATTGAATTTACATTAAACAAAACATTATATCAGTAACTGACATACACTGGCTAAAAATGTTTAATTTTTAATAACTATATTTCTCACAGATCATAGGTTTTCAGATCATTTTTTTATGAATCAAATACAATTCAGAGATGGTTTTCAGTTCAGTGAGTCGCTGACTCCAGAATCACTCAAATCGATTTTTTTGAGCCTTAAACAAATGCTTCACACTTATTCCTTAGCGAATCATTCAAAAAGGTTTTGTGATCCAGTTTAATCACAAAAATACAAAAAAATCTATTTAACTTAAACACATACAGACAAAAAACCAATAAAATATTTATTTAACACATACGTCATAACTTTCTTCTTTTTAAGCTGTTTTTGCATCAGCAAATTGCACCAAATAAGATAAAGCGTTTTATAACTCCTCCAAATCACCCTGGGAGAGAAATAAAAGACTATTGCAGAATATGGCCATATGAATTTGTAGTTGGAACTATAATTTCCACAGTAATTGCATTGCCTTGGCTGATGTGGTTGGCAGATATAACTCCCTTCGGGCCACAGTGCACATTTATTCTCCTCCTAACAGAGCTGGTTATGTGTTCGCTATGAGGGAGGATGTTGTCGGGAGCAAAAGGCTTAGGAACACACAGATGCCCCGCTGATACTGGCTGCTGAAATAATCCTTTGTGAGTCACCACTGAATGTAGTAGTTTATTTGATTGGGCTCTGTTGTGTGCAGGTCCTGGATCTGCTGTTAGAGTGAAAGTGGTTTAACCCGAGCACTGCATGTGGCAAAGGCCTCACTGTACTGATACACTCATTCTCACTCACTGGATGGATCTGAAAGCTTTTGCCAGTGTAAATGGTTGAAAAGGGGCAAATGCAGTGATCTGCCCATGAGACCCAGAGCAAGTTTAATTAGCCTGTATACTGACAGGCGCTTTATAAAAATGTTTTACTAATCATAGAGCGAGAGAGAGAGAAAGCGAGAGAGTGTGCTAATTATATTTGACTTGTACTATCTGAGGTGGAACATTTGCAGACCTTTAAGAATCTGGTGTATTTTTAATGCACTAAACTTGGTTTTAAATATTTCTTTCCAGTCATAATCTCTCTCCTTTTCTCGTATTATAGCACTCTCTTTCGGCCAAGCATTTGTTTGTAATGCTGTTTTATTTAACTGCTAGATGATGCTTAATTTCCTCTCATCATCTCACTACCAATTTCATGCACTTGAACGTCACGTGTATTGTGTGTGTTTGTGTTTAGAAAGATGTTTGGCTGCATTATTGTGTGTGTTTTCACAGACTGTTAACTGTGACAAATAACTGTTACTTGTTGGAATGGCTGATGTCTGGGTCAGAGCGGGAATCTCAGGTTTCTGCAGCTGGTTTGGGTTTCAGTTAAAATGATTTGAGTGTAGTCAGCTGACCAGACCCTTTTCATTCAGTCCCGCTAATTTATCAAGTGTGGTGTGAATAATTCATCAAAGCGTTCACAGAGAACCAGTGTGTGTAATTATGTTTGTGCCATTATGTCATTAAATACCCAAACGCATCATCAGAAAAAACCCTTAAGTCCAGTTTTAAAGTGCTAAATACAGATAAATTTGGTGTGTGTGTATATGTGTATATTTTGAGTAGAAGCATTTTTTTTTTTTTTATATATGAACTATAGCACCTCATGACTACACCACATTATGTACGAGAAGCTGCAAAAGACACAGGCGCAAGTGGAATATAAAAAAAAACATGTTGACATTAATTTTTAAGTGAATATAATGGGGATATATTGCGTCACCAAAAATGATTGAGGTTATGTACTGTACATATATTGCGTGATAAGTCCATATATAAAATATTGCGACAGGCCCATTATTGAGTGTGATGACTATAGGTAGAACTGTGGAAGTGTTCAGTTTAGTTGGCTGATGTGGTGTGGTTTTGTTGGCAGACATGGATTATTAGTGTAATGAGGTTTTTATGCATTAGTTTTCTCTTTACCTTAGTGAATTTGCAAGTTTATATCTGTTAATACACTCCAAGAAAAGTCTATGAAATAAGTCCCAATGCACTGTTAACATGATGAAATTTCTGTATTGATCTCTCGCAGGTGTTTTACACATTTTAAATTACACATTGAATTGTAATCTTTTAGAGTAAGAGAAAATGTCTTAACGTAAAAAGTATTGGTAATTTTCTTTCTTCAGGACCTTATGTGTTTTTGCACTGATATTTTTTCTAACAGTGTATGCATTCAAAAACATGTTGTGAATGTAATGATTAAATAAATGATTTATACAAAATGAGTTGCATTTAGAATTTCACAATTTGGAAGAAAGAATGGAGTTTTAAACTTCTGAATATTTATGCATGAAAGTTCCATGGCCCTGATATTGATGATTGGTTATTTTCGGTAAATTGCGTTGTGTGCAGCTGAGCTGTCTGCCAAAGTGTTGATTAATGAAAGAATAACAAAACACCATGAAATTTGCTTCTTCAGAAAAAAAAAAGAGTTTCTGCATCAACCTTATTCTACTTTCTGATCCCAACATGTGGAATCACACAGAGAGGATCTTCCATTGAGAAAATAAGGGCAGTGATGACCACAACTTCACTCTTCACATCACAGTTCAACAGACCTTGGCTGACAGAAAGAGAGAGAGAGAGCTCTTTATTACTGCAGTCTCACCCTCCTTTCTTTCATCCAGTCATCATTTCTGTCTCACAGGACAAGATTAACATTACTGTCATGACACTGCCTCTGCAGGAATCAAGAGATAGAGAGAAAGAAAGTAATAGAGAGTAAGTGACCCCCAGTGTTTCCCGAGGTGAAGCATATAAATGGATGACTTGCTCAGTCACAGGGTGAGCTGGATGGAGAGGTAGTGTTAGAGCATGTGTGTGTTTGTAGGCTGAAGTATTTATTTATTTGTTGAAAGAATCTTTATTTTCCAGCAAAACAGCAAAATAAGTGCCTAAAAAAGAACAGGTAAACAAACACAATAGAAATACCCACGGGAGAATGCTGCTCTTTTAATGCTCAGGGGACTTGATGTTGTGCTTCATTTAAGTATCAACTTTGTCCAAAGTGTTTCTCTTAAAACAAAAATAAAAATCGACATAGATGTGGTATACGTACAGTAAAAGCATAGAGCTTTAAAATGAAAGAGGATAGCATTGCTCAGATAAATTGGTCTTGGGAGAATTTGATGAGAAATAATTGTGCTTGTACTGAAATATCTGACATTTCATTGCAGATTTGGTTATCGTGGCACAGTGACACGTGAGATTATGTGAGTCTTTCTCAGGAGAAAAAGCAGAAGACTTAACAAAAGTCTGCATTTGATCTACTTTTAATGACATTGCTGCTGTTTTGATAGTAAATTTTAATGGTATAAAAGAGTGAAATCTTTGGCATAAATTGAATAAAGTGAATAAGAATGTAAAGTAAAACATTAAATTAGCAATCAAGAGCTAATACGGTACATTTTGGAGCATTTACAGGAAATTTTAAGTAGAAAAGGGTCATGACAACAAAAATCACCTCCTTAACACATACTTTATTGAATGTTTTGAAAGAAGTCTCCTATGCTCACCAATTATTTGATCAACATTACAGTAAAAGTTACACTAGTCGTGGCCTAGTGGTAAGAGAGTTTAACTCCTAACCCTAAGGTTGTTGGTTTGAGTCTCGGACTGGCAATACCACGATTGAGTTGCCCTTGGGCAAGGCACCAAACCCCCAACATGCTCCCTGGGTGCGGCAGCATAAATGGCTGCCCACTGCTCTGGGTGTGTGTTCACTGCTGTATGTGTGTGCACTTTGGATGGGTTAAATGCAGAGCATGAATTCTGAGTATGGGTCACCATACTTGGCTGTATGTCACGCCACACATTTACTTAAAACAGTAATATTGTGAACTATTATTTAAAATTTAAAATAACTTATTCTATTTTGATGTATTTTAAAATGTAATTTATTCCTGTGATGCAAAGCTGATTTTTTATCAGCCATTACTCCTTCAGAAGAAAAACTTTCATAAATCTAATACGTTGAGTTGGTGCTCAAAAAATATTTCTTATTATTACCAATGTTGAAAATATTTTTATGTTTTTAATGAATTTTGAGCTCTAATTATTACATGAGTACTAATGAAGAGTTTTTCAAGTTTGAACTAATTTACTACAAAATTAATTTCCGCTACTTATTTAACAACAAAGTATTTTCTCACTGTAGCCATTCGTTTTGACGTATGAGTGAGGTTCAAGTCAGCACACCTTACGTATGATTGCTAAAGTGTTACCACTGGACGCATCTTGTGATCTAGTTTGTGTTTGACTATCATGGGTTTGCATTTGGTACTTCTGGCTGAGTTTCACTCTCCTGGTCCCTGATGTTGTGGCTACTGATCTCGTTTGCCAGAATACCGGCAAAACAAGCACCTCGGAGCCTAATTACACCCAACTCCCTGTCTGAAGTGAATTTTCACATAACACACATGCACACACACCTTGAGGATCAGCCAGAATGAAAGCAAACAGTGGTGAAGGCTTGCTGAAGGATGATGGATAAGAACGGATCCACCTTTGAGGTTTATTTTGGGACAAACACATGTGGGTATGACGGCCATCAATCATTCAGTTTGAGGTTTTTGCAGGACTATCCTGGACTCAGTCAAGCTGTTTCTAACTTGTTTGTTTGCTATAATACTTCATTGTTTCATTATTTCTGTTTTTCCTGTTTTCTTTCTTATCTTTCTCCCAGTCCTGTTTTCTCCTTTCATGTATCTTGGTGTGAGACAGATTTCACTCAGAACAATTTGTTTTCGGTGAACCACTAGGTTTTCTCTTAGGCCCCATCCACACGGAGACGCGTTTCTGTGAATACGCACAAATTTTTTATCGGATAGGCGTTTCGTCCACACGGATCCAGCGTTTTCGTAAGGTGAAACCGCTATTTTTTGAAACCGGGTCCCAAAGTGGATAAATCTGAAAACGCCGCCTTAGCGTTTTCGTCTGGACGGCTAATCCGTATATTTTCTGAAACGATGACATCATCAGCCCACGTCTCCCCCCAGTCAGACACCTCTACGTCACGTAACAGCAACAAAAACATGAACAAACACTGAATGATTGTCTTTTTATTAACTAGCATTAACACAGATTAATAAATGTATTGTTCCATGTTCGTTTGTGTACCAGGTTTATGAGCATAGTCCAAAAGTCTTCTTCTCCATTTTTTAGTGTATCTCTGTGGCAGAATTACAGCGCCACATACTGGTCTGGCATGTATACTACATCATTTAGCGGTTTCGTGTGGACGCGGATATTTCTTGAGACGAGGGAAAAAAAGATCGGATTGGGGTAAGCTCCGTCTCCGTGTGGACGGGCCTTAGTCTCTTACTGTGTCTAGTTTTTCATTCTCTCTTTCTCTCTTTTTTGGTCTTCTCTCTGTTTTGAGGGTGTTATGGGAATTCACGCCAGAAAGAGGACTTTCTGCTTCAGGGCTGAAAAACAATGAATATCATCACTTTTTTTTCTCTCACCTTCTTTTTTCTTCACATTGAGTATGTTTTCCACTATTTTGTCTCGTGTATGCATGATTCCAAACGAGTCAGATATGTTTTCTGTAGTAGCATTACTGCATGCTTAGATAATTTTAGTTAAGTGAGTTCTGGCACTTCAGTTCATTAATTACAAACACAAAATGGCTTTTATCTCTTGATCTGGCTTTTTAATTAATGAATCGCTTGATTCATTATTTGATGTTCCTCTCATTCAGAGTCTAATGGCGCTGTAGCTGGATCCCCCTGAGAAACGAAGGGTTAGGGTTCTTAATTAAAGGCAGAATGGTGATAAACTGGAGCTTGAACCTCTGTCATCACCATTGATTCTTCACCATTAGGCTTCCAACACCCTTTCCTGCATGTGATTTGAAAGTTTTGTTAGTAATGGAGCTCATCTATCTCCTTGTTAATGTGTACACCCTCTGATCTCATTACAAAATGTGAAGTTTGTAGATGTGACTAAATATTTTTGGGTTAGTATTTGAGTTCAGATGACTTCATTAATTTATTTTGTTTTATATCTCATTGAGAGGTCTCTGCATGATGTATAACATTCTGGGGTTGAATGACTCAAGCTTGGGGTCGTTCCACAGAGGGTTCTCATGATTACCAGCACATAATTACGCTGATGAGAGTCCGCTATTAACAGAGCACTCGTTCACCTGTCTCATCACTGCAAACCTAACAGATCACACGGTGTCTAGCTCTGTGGATGAGGCTGGGAATCAAAAGTCTCTGCAAATGCCCAACTGCCTGAAAGAAATAACAGTGTGTTGTTGTCACATTTTAATTTATTTGTATTTTTTTTTTTTTACATTTTATTTTGTTTTATGTATTTATTTAATTTTTTTGTCCTCATATAATAAAAAAACAAAAGAAATTGTTTTTGTTTTGTTTTGTTTTTCGGATAAAAACCGAAAAATGTGTTATTTACCAGCCAGTCAAATTTGAATGATTAAAAAAGTGGCTCTCCACTGCATTCATGTTTTTACCCGTGGACATCTAAGACTCGACAGACAAAATGATTCCACTAAGAGTTCCAAGTGAAAGAAGGCGGAGCCTCAGTACACACCTCCTATTATGTAATCGTCACGGACCAATGGTAGTACGAAGGTAGTTTGAGACATGATTTCAGCCCCGCCCAAAAATCCTAAACAAAAAAATTGTTTAACGGTCTAACTCTACAATTCAGTACTACATAGTTCACAGTATTTGTAACGTGTTTTCAGCAATACATTTCTAACATTAATAATGTGTTTAGAAACAATTCTCTGAATTGCCATTACACGGACTTTAAGTAAATATCTTCTAACACGAAACAATGTTCTAACAATATCTTTTTCACCCCTAAACTCTGCGGTTTAATTTTGCATGAGAATCAAGTGACAGAGTTGACAGGCTGTTGCAGATCCCTACAAATCTCCATAGACAATTTCTCATTCTCATTTGACACACAACATTTACTGCCATACAGAGATACATGTTGTGTGTGTGGGTAGTTTAAGCTCACTGAAATGAATTTGGACGATCTTGCGCTGCAGTGCTCTGACGTTGCTCAGATCCTTGGGCAAAGTGAGACGATATCCCATCATCCTCTGCTCTCAGGCTTCTCAGCGCATCTGCAGCCGTTTGATAAAACCACCATGTATCTTTCCAGTCTTTTCTGATTCTCTGACATGTCACACAGCAAGACTTGCTTTGACTTCTCTCTGACTAGAGCGCTCACGCAAATCAACAGAAAGAGCACCAGAGGAAATGGAGAAACATTTTTTTCCTCTGTTGTCTGTCTTCCATTCGTCTGGTGTGTCACTGAGGAGGTTTGTTGGATGGCCTACAGCTATAGTGACATGGCAGTATGTACATCACAGAATATCAGCTCTAAAAAATCTGGCCTGTGAGTGAAACAGCAGTCAGAATATGGAAAAATTAATAATAATTTACTGAACAAATGTGTTTTAATTTGTTGTATCCTCATCATTTTGTTTTAAACATCTTTAGAACACTTCATTAGGACAAATATTTTGGTATGGTGGAATGGTAACACATAACTCATCATAATTTAATTATTTTGGTAACATTTTATTTTACCGGTTCCTTGTTACATACATTACATGTTCTTACTATAGTAATAACGGTAAATTATACATATTTACATGCAATAGCCCATGCAATAACCCTTAGTATATATATATATATATATATATATATATATATATATATATATATATATATATATATATATATATATATATATATATATGTTCAGTTACACTGTAACAAGGATACAATGAAATAAAATGTAACAATTATTTATTTTGTGAAAATTCATATAATATTTTCATGTCTATCTATCTGTCTGTTTGTCTATCTTTCTGTCCGTCATATTTTATCTCAGATTATATTTAAAGATTTAATAATTCATATTTTTAGGATAGATCATAATATCTGTATAATATTTTAAGGATGAAGGCATAATATAGAGTTTTAAATTGGCTAATTATGTGTATAAAGAGTGTAATTTCATGTGTTCTCTGTAAGATGTTCTCTAGGGTAGTCAGAGTTATAATGAAGATAAATGCTGACTTCATCATCTAATCTTGAGCTAGTGTTTCAAAACTAATGCAGATACATTTTTAATTTCCTGTCTACAATGGCCAACTTCCTGCTTCCTCAGTTTTAGGGGCACTTAGAGAATTTTCCTCATGGAATCACACAGAACACCCCTTATGCCAGTTCATTTCAACTTTTAAAACTTCAATTATTTATCTACTACTGTTGCCAGTCGAACACATTTCTTTTCTCTCTCTCTCTCTCTCTCTCTCTCTCTCTCTCTCTCTCTCACACACACACACACACTTTGATGAGTTGTAGATTTAGGTGGACTTGCGGCCAAACTCAACTCATTAATTGATGCATGAATCCCTGCTGGAGACCTGCTATCTCCTCCTTCTTCTCCAGCACTTTCTCTGTCTTCACTCTTTTCTTTTGGTTGTGTTAGCCAGGGAGGTCACAGAGGGAAAGATGGAAAATAGGTTTCTGCTGCACTCAAGAAGGAGAGATTTTAGGAATGTAAAGAGAGGGTGAAGGCAAGAGTTTTAAGCTTTTAGTGGATTTAGGAGTGAGAGTGAAAAGGAGAGGACAGTACGTAGCAACGCTTCAGTGTGTTAGCCAGCCTCTCTCTCACACACTTTCTGACTTTCAGTATTCACTCTCTCAGCTTTTCAATTCAGTGTGCTTTATGGCCATGGCTGGCTTCCAGGCAATATTGTCAAAGCACTCAGTCAATACAGGAGCAGTGTTTGGAAGGAAAACAGAAAACAATAGATGTCGGTACACTATATAATAAACAGTGGAAGCTGGGTGGAGTTCATAGAGTTAATAAAAATTTAATTTTTTTTTTTTTTTTTTTTTTTTAAATAATTGTACTATAAATCAACACAAGAAATTGTGTGGTTTTAGTTAATATAATACAATTAATAATAAATTATTTTAATGTTTAATTATCTATAATATATATAATGGTTTAAAATGTAAATTAAATCTAAATGTAATTTTTCAAAAGCAAATTTTTTAAATATCTGGAAAATGTTATTAATTTGACAGGGTTTCTTAATCTTATGATTTCCCCCTATTTTTTAGAAATCAAAAACAAACAGTAATAATTAATGTCCTGAGTTAACAGACAGTTGACAGCCTTAAAAATACATTATGTAAAAAATTCCCTAAAATTTTAAGCAAACCTTCAAGCATGCTTTACAGACCCCTGGTGGTCTCTGATGGTCTACTGGGGGTTTGAAAACCCCTGGTCTGTTCAATGTTTTACTCATCTAGCACAATTATGTTTTTATGTCCATTTGGGGACTTTTATCAGTAAATCTGAACATATGCGATTTATACTGATTAATTTGATTAACGTTTTTAATCCATTGAGCCCTTCATCGAATATGAAATTACACAGACATAAACATCTTAAAAAATATCCAAACTAGCAATCAAAGTAAATTATTACTCTCTGCTCCAGAGGGTGTATATTATTGTAATATAAATGTACTGCAGTGCTTGCATAAGACTCTTCCCTGGAGGCAATTGCAATTGTTCATTTTAAAGTCATTTTAAAAAATGTGGTATATGGAGGCTAAAAAGTTAAAAGTATTTCTCATTGTGGTTCAGTCTCTCTGCTTTAACAGTCTAGCAGTGACCAATGTTTTTTTTTTTTTACCCATGTTACTGTATCTCCGCTCACTCTCTCTCTCTTCCAAACACAGTGTGAAGTAATCACATTTCCTCCTCTCCATCCTCTTCTTTCTCTTCTCAATTTAAAGAGAAGATAATCTCTTGTGCAGGTAGGTGCAATATATTCTGATCTTGATTTTGATACAGATACTGTCAAGGCAGAAGACCGAATAATGAGGTGTGTACGCTTAAAAAAAATGATGCCCACCTCTCTCCACTGTTCTTTCTTCGGGAATCAAGAATACTTTGGGATCAGTACAAGTTAAACTCAGTCGACAGCATAGCATTTGTGCCATAATGTTGTTTACAAAGGTATAGCCACAAGACATAAACAATATGAATGTAAACATGATTTTAGTGTTAAAAAATAACTTACCTTTGTATATCTCTGTTCTGTTGTCTTAATTTGCATAGAAGACATTGTGACAATTCAAAGGTAGTTAAAAGAAATCAAAAGGTTACTTCCATAATTTTGTATTTGGATTCGGTTTCTGATAGCATTTTTAATCTACATAATCAGTCATTAGTACTGGAATACATTTTTAAAATAGCCCTCCCAAGTCTATTCTATTTCCATCTCTGTCTACCACATCCTCTCTTTCTGTCTGCCTCTTAAACTCACTGTCACTCTCTATCTGTCTCTGCAGCTTCACTTGTGTTTTTGCAGTTAACTTCCATGGGACCTAACAGTTTTCAAAAACAAAAAAGCTCTGAAGGAAAGGCCTGCCAAATCCATAATGTGCTCTAAGTCATAAAACATTGATTTGGCCACATTTTTCAGAAGGTGTCAAGTGTTGCTTTTTCTCCATCTGCACAGACAGCTTACCATACAAAACTGCTCCAGGGGCCATTGGCGAGGAATAGGGAGAGGGAGTGGGAGAGAAAGAGAGTTAAAGAAGGATGAGAACTGAGTGCATCAGAAAGATTCCATTAGAGGATCATCTGTGATCAAAGACATCTTGCCAACAGATACTTAATCACGATTGGATTCATTAAAGCAGCGCAGGCCAGTTAATCAATGCGGATCAGGAGGAGTCCTCATTTATCTGAGGATAGAGCGCATGAAATGAGGAAGGCATTAAATTACAATTTGAACTCAAAGTGTCCAATTTACTTTTGCATTTGGATGTATTATAAAGATCACTTCACGTTACTCCTCACTGATAATTACATCATTAAATAAATTGTGTTTCTGACAGTAAGTAATAGTATAAATCTCATGTTTCAGTAATTAAATGAATATATATGTAGATACTCAGTAGCTGTCTGGCCATACATCATTTTAAATATAACAACAAACGACCCTTTTCACATTTCTGGGGTTCCCAGAAACAGAAGTTGTCATAGTTTGCAAAATTTCTATAGTGGTGAAAGGGAACTACAACAAATATATTTTTGAGTAAACAACTACAACAATACCAAAACCAAACAAAAAAACAAAAAAAAAATGACAAACCAAACACATTAACAATACATACAAAAACACCCTTAACAATGGTGAGATTGATTACGTTGGTCAAAAAAGAGAAATATGTCCAATTTGATATAATTTCCTCAGCCTTTGTATTAGAAACACTCACACAGCAGTGTTAAGTTTTATGTAATGTAATGTCAAGCTAAGAATTTTTTTTAAAACTTCGCTACACTGTAAAAAATAGGGCACAATGTACTGTAATAAAATTAAAGAATTTTCTGTATTTATTTTTCACAGGGGTTTTACCTTTATAACAAAATATGCACTTCATTTAATTCCAATATATATATAAATAAATATATATATATATATATATATATATATACGGCCAATATATATATATATATATATATATATATATATATATATATATATATATATATATATATATATATATATATATATATATATATATATATATATAAACAGTGTAGATTTACGATGTTAATTCTGGAAATGTGTCATCACAGTCTGTTAAGATCTGCTTTGCTCAACAGGGAGGGGCTCCAGTTGCACCGCCCTAAGGATGGCCCTGTTTGTCGGTTCCATGCAGAAGTGCTATTGAAGTGAAGAAAGAGTTTATCTAATAAAATGCATCTTCATTGTTGATACTGAACCAGAAGAGCATGTTAAATAACCTTATTTCATGAACTTTTTCCTTACAGAGTGTTTAATATTAATGAGTGAATCAGAGTGATATGGTTTCTGGTCACATCCGAGCAATTTTCATGATGCATTACTCAGAGAATTTCAACATACCCTAAATAACCCTCTAGTACAGAGCTGAGCCCTACAGCAAAAGAAGTGTTTGTAGATTACTTCTAATGCTGTTAAAACCAATAAATGTTGGGTGAAAGCAGGACAGCACAAATGAGGAGGGTAAAAATGTAACTGTGTGAAAAAGAGCAGCTCAAACAAGCAAATGAACAGCTCTGTGAGGCTGGACCAGACAACGGCCCAGCTGTGCACGGCTGTTTGTGTTGCCAGATTGAGTGCCTGCTGTACCGTTTTGGGTTGCCAGATTGGGCAGGTGGTGATAAGAATACTTTTCTCTGGGTGGATTATGCCCTTGTGTGCCCCCCATGTGCCTGACTGTAAGTGGAGATGACAGCACATGAGCACATGATAGAACAGCCTCACACAAACACACTCTGTTTTACAGATCAAACTCAATTAGTATTTTACAGAAGGGAGAATGTTCATTACTACTGATGTAATGGCTCTGAGACAGGACTCTTTTCTTTTTGCACATCCATGCATGTTTTTTTTTTCAACCTGGTTGAATGCAGAATTATAGCTGGGCCTCAAAAGAAACAAATTTCATAAATCCACAAAGAACATAGAATGTTCTACATACAGTTGAGAATGAAGCCTAGGGATGTTCATCATTAAGAATTTAATGATTCTGGTTCCATTTGTTTTTTAGATCTGTGAATGTTTTTGATTCCCTAAAGGCTCCATTTAACAACTCATTTAGTACATTTAGTACTGGTAGCATGTTTTAAACATTAAATGCAAAGCAAATGATAGAGCCATTAACAGAATCAAACATAATTCATTTTTTATTTATTTTATTATTCCATGGGAAAAAAGGCAGTTTTTGATTCACAGCCTTAATAAGGCCCACTTTACTTTAGGTTCATGACTGGTGGTTTTAGTTAGAGATTTCAGTACTTGTTGTGCAGCCACTGAAACAAAGGGTAAGCCAGATACATTTCTGAACATTGCATCATCATATCAACCAGAGGTTATTGCACAAAATGACACTTTGTGCTTCAGGAGGGCAAATGTCTAATTTTTTACTGTCTTATTTAAATAAAATGAGAGATTCTGTGTCACACGTGAAGTTCACAATATTTGACAGGATCAGAGCACTGATGTAATAATACAGAGCGTCATATAGTTTATGAAATTTTAAAAGATGGAGCCCAGGCATTGATTACTTCATAATATTCTGGCACTTTTCCAAA
Organism: Cyprinus carpio; assembly: GCF_018340385.1. NCBI lineage: Eukaryota > Metazoa > Chordata > Actinopteri > Cypriniformes > Cyprinidae > Cyprinus > Cyprinus carpio. The sequence goes on along the minus strand of NC_056579.1, from coordinate 13,459,253 downwards.
ATATGTCTTAGCTCCCCATGAGACATCCATGCTCTATTGTATTGCCATAAATGATTGTGTAACACAATTGATCAAGGAAATAAGTAAAATTCTGTGGGAAAAAAATGCAGTTTTCACACAGTTTAAAATTGGTTCACTTGTGAAGCATTATGCTCAGGTATAATACCTTTTACTAGTAACTTCTACATTTTTTGGGTCCCCAAGACTGGCGATTTTCAGCCATGGTTAAATTATTACATATACTTCTATAACAAAATTATTAAAATAAATGCATACATACATACAGTAATCTATTTTAATCTTCAGTCACTGATTCCTAATATCATCTAATGTTTATAAAATAACTGTAGCCCCTGTAGTTTAAGTAATCAATGTGAAATTCGCTATGACAACATCTGCCAAATGCTTTTTTTTTCTTTTTTTTTTTTTTTTTGGAAATGTACATCATATGATGTGTCTGTGATAACATGTTTATTGGCAATGAAATGTTTTATTTAAAAATACATTAACAAATTACATGATTTTTTAAAAATGTCGTTCCATAGTAATTCTGCTTTCTTAGAATTACAAATCAGCATCCTATTTGCAACCTCGATTCAAATTCAGGAAATGCAGTCTCATTATAATTTGAATGATTTGAGTTATATCTCATCATGTTTCTGTATTGTTTCAATTTAAATGCTTTGTAGTGGAAGTTATTAGTATTGGTGGTTGGTGTTGGTTTTGGGTCGGTCAGTACATTGATGTGTTGGTTGTTGGTTTGATGTGTTTGTTACAGTCAAGCTATAGCTAGAGCTGCACATCTATAATCCTGTCATCACACACCATGAAGAACATCTGCTGAATGCTAAAGTACCATCAACTGCCTTAGGACAAGTCTCCTGCCATCCTCTCCTGCTACCCTATTTAAAGGCACCTGCAGTACCGTGAATTCTTAAGAATGCAATTCTTAGAATGCAAAAAGTGTTCCACTAGAAAGTGGAAATATATCTAATAGTTGGAAATCAGAAAGCTCCTGGTTTGTGTTATTCTTTCCTTTAAGACACCTTAAAGGGAACTGAGTTAGTTATTCCATTGTTGGAATCTTTCCCTTTGGGTTCAGAGCTCTGAAAATGATGAACTCTCTGTTTGATTTAATGTGAGAAGGTCACTGAAGCATCTAATAACACTATTAAGAGTGGAAATAAGGGAAGCTGATCTATGATTTGTTCCATAATTCACCACGTTTAGCTGGCAAGGAAACTATTGTGTTTTTTGTGAATATGAGGTTTCTGAAACAATGTTTTGGTTCTGTAAGATTGAGGCTGACATGTGGGTTAACCATATGATCAGTAAAAGTATGCCAGCTGATGAAATGGAGATAGGTTTGTGCCCTCAGCTGCATGAGATCTGTCAGATGTTGGTTGAACAATGTCCTTGAAAAACAAAAGCTATTTTTTTCCATGTGGCTGTTATGGGCAGGTCTTGTGGCTTCACTTTCAGTTGATGTTGTTTGATGTGATATTCACTGTTTAATTACAACTCCTTACAATCAAATGAGATAAAGATGTGTCACAAAAAACAAAGGAACACAACTGTCTAATACCATTGTTTTCTCTTTCTTTCTCTCATGTGCTTCTTTTCATGTCGTGCTGCCAGATTTTTGAGGAAAATAGTTGGCAGTTTGTGGAGATGAATTGGCACATCATTTCAACTCAGTTCATTTAGATTAAATTCAGTTCCATTTAGTTCAGTTCAGTTAATTCACTTTAGTTCAGTTAAATTCAATTCAGTTCCAGTTACTTCAGATCAGTTCATTAAATTCTGTTCTGTTCAATTAGATTCAGTTCAGTTACATTTACATAAAACATTACATAAAAGGATAGTCTTCCTTCGAGCTGCAACTGAATCAGGGAGCTGAATTAAAGAAATGGATTTATTTTTATTCATCAAATCGATTCAGTTTGTCCCAACAAATCATTCAGAGTGGTTTTGTGAATTGGATCAACTGATTCATAGAGAGGGCAAACTCAGTAAAAATTTGTTCACTTTTGTATTTGATGTCTACAGAATTTTTCATGAAACTGTGTGTTGGTTTGAGTTATTGAGTTTCTAAGAAAATCTTTGAAAGGAACAAGAAAGAAAACATTGTGCTTCTTTCTCTGGCTTCCATTTGGTGTGTTGTTTATGCTGAGGTGAGACTGTTTTTCAATGTTGCGGGAGGTTCTGTATCTTCCAGCCAGACTCTTGTGAGATTGTCTTGAATTGCTGTTCTGGCAGCTGTTGTTGTTTTTGTGCTTCTGCACGATGTTTGAGATTAGATTATACTGAAGCATCAGCCAAACATCCCAACAGTGGAGGAGCTGAGAGGCTGCAGAGAAGCTTTCAGATCAAGGATCAGAAAATCAGAAATGGATAAGCAGCTCAGAAATGAAAACAGAGGCTGGTGTAGAATCCTTCCCCAAGTGTCTTGACACAACTGTGTGTTTATTTCAGCCTTTTCTCTTGTATGCTTACTGTGTAAAGCTCTTAATTCTTCTGCACAAACACAGGAAATGGAAAAAGATGAGGATATTGGCAGAAGTGTGAACAGAAGCTTTGCAGTTGCTTGCTGCATCTTTCAAGTTTAAAGATGGTTTGACTGATTCATTTCAGTATCGCTGATGTTTAGCGATGTGTACCTAAATGTATTTTGTGTCTGTGTGTGTGTGCTGGGTAAAATTATATGCTAAGTATGCAATACTGAGTGACAACCTCCTCTATCCCATCAAATGTGGCATGTGTAGCAGTTGATGGAAACCAATGTCGTCTTGTACATGTTCATTCTTTTCTCTTGAAAACCTGAAATAAATAAATATTTTTTACTTTCTTTCTTCCCTGTTTTTCATGTTTTTCATTTTCAATTCTTCATATTTTTAGCCTCATTGTCTTATACTTACTTCCTAAAAGTATAATATTATGTTGAAAATGAATGACCAGATGGTCTTTCTGCAGAAAATGGGAACAGATGTATAGAGAAGAAGATGGAGGAGAAACACTATGGAAATTAAACACTCTTGCACTTGACTTCCTGCTGTTTAACTGTGGATCGCAGCAATCAATAAAAGTGCTGAAAACGAAATAATAGCACAACAGGCGCTAATGTTTTGCCGCTACTGGTGGGACCAACAAGGCATAAGCAAACACATTTTAGAATAAACATGTTAATTGTTCAAGTGACAGCATGATGGTGCTCTGCAGACTTTTTGAATACACTAATGTTGCTTGTGCCTTGTAAATTCACCTATGTATAGTACTAGTGTTTAGGCTCGGTGATACTGTATATTGGAATTTTTAAACAATATATTTACAATTATTTCTGTTGGTAATACAGTATAAAAGCTTGAGATAATTACAACAGTTTTAAGGTGGCTTTTATTTGCCACTAAGTTTCCGAAATATTGAAGAGTAAGTTTGTGTATTTTTCTTACAAGTATTAGAGTATTAAGAGCATCTTTGATTTAAACATCTGTAGGAAAAAATATGTGCACTTTCATTTAGTAACAGTGTGGGAAGCATGCATTGATTATTTAGTTTTGTGTACTTGTTTTACTGTACATATTTAATGCAAGGTAACTTTGCAAGAGTGACTGTTTGGTTGGGTTTAAAGAATTTTAAGCTGTTTTAGAGCAAATGCAAAATTATTGAAGATGATGAATTGTGATGATTTTGGCTCACTTTTAACAAAATATAGCACACGGACTGAAGTAGTTTAAGTCTTTGGTTCTTTTAATTGTGATGATTTTGGCTCACTTTTAACAAAAACCCACTAATTCACATTCACATTATCTCAACAAATTAGAAAACTTCATAAGACCAATAAAAAAAAAAAAAAACATTTTTAGTGAATTGTTGGCCTTCTGGAAAGTGTTCATTTACTGTACATGTACTCAATACTTGGTAGGGGCTCCTTTTGCTTTAATTACTGCCTCAATTCGGCATGAAGGTAGCATGGAGTAATCAGTTTGTGACACTGCTGAGCTCATCTGCTCCTCTGCATCTCTTGTTTCTTGTTTCATTTTCCTCTTGACAATACCCCATAGATTCTCTATGGGGTTCAGGTCTGGTAAGTTTGCTGGCCAATCAAGCAAACCAACACCATGGCCATTTAACTTTATGTGCTTTTGGCAGTGTGGGCAGGTGCCAAATCCTGCTGGAAAATGAAATCAGCATCTTCAAAAAGCTGGTCAGCAGAAGGAAGCATGAAGTGCTCCAAAATGTCTTGGTAAACGGGTGCAGTGACTTTGGTTTTCAAAAAAACACAATGGACCAACACCAGCAGATGACATTGCACCCCAAATCATCACAGACTGTGGAAACTTAACACTGGACTTCAAGCAACTTGGGCTATGAGCTTCTCCACGCTTCCTCCAGGATCTTGGTTTCCAAATGAAATACAAAACTTGCCCTCATCTTAAAAGAGGACTTTGGACCATTGGGCAACAGTCCAGTTCTTCTTAGCCCAGGTAAGACGCCTCTGATGTTGTCTGTGGTTCAGGAGTGGCTTAACAAGAGGAATACGACAACTGTAGCCAAATTCCTTGACACGTCTTTGTGTGGTGGCTCTTGATGCCTTGACCCCAGCCTCAGTCCATTCCTTATGAAGTTCACTCAAATTCTTGAATCGATTTTGCTTGACAGTCCTCATAAGGCTGTGGTTCTCTTGGTTGGTTGTGCATCTTTTTCTTCCACACGTTTGCCTCCCCACACAACTTTCTGTTAACATGCTTGGATACAGCACTCTGTGAACAGCCAGCTTCTTTGGCAATGAATGTTTGTGGCTTACCCTCCTTGTGAAAGGTGTCAATGATTGTCTTCTGGACAACTGTCAGATCAGCAGTCTTCCCCATGATTGTGTAGCCTAGTGAACCAAACTGAGAAACCATTTTCAAGGCTCAGGAAACCTTTGCAGGTGTTTTGAGTTGATTAGCTAATTGGCATGTCACCATATTCTAATTTGTTGAGATGGTGAATTGGTGGGTTTTTGTTAAATATGAACCAAATCATAACAATTAAAAGAACCAAAGAACTACTTAAACTACTTCAGTCTGTGTGCACTGAATTTATTTAATACACGAGTTTCACAATTTGAGTTGAATTACTGAAATAAATGAACTTTTCCACGACATTCTAATATATATATGGGCTATATCACCTAGCTTTATTAAAGTTGCATATGTGTGTTGTGTGATGCCGCAGTACCAGTGGAGGTGATGTACTCTTCCCATGAGCCTATACTTCCTTTTTTTAGCATTTTTTTTTTAGCATTTTATTTTTTATTTTTTTTGTGGAACACCTTAGACTTTTCTTCTTTCTTATCTTTTTATCTGTGCTTTTGTTTGTCCCCTTTTTGATGTGGTTTCCAATGAGCCCTGCCATAACAGTACATGGTAGAGCCCTAAGCAGACTGTGCTATTGGAGCCTCTGCCCTGGGCCTCTCTGGATCTGACCTGCTGTCACAGCTCTACACAGGGGCTGCAGTCAGAGAATACTAATATAATGTAGTTTTTTGCACCAAGGGTTTACAACAAAGACCAGACTCTGTGCTGTAAATCCTGTCTTGCATGGAGGATGAGAGAGAAATGAGAAAGCACAAGAATCACTTATGTACATTCTTACAAGTATTGGCATATTTTTCTTTACCCCTCTTAATTACTTGTTTAATTAATATTACTTCAGTAATGTATTCCTTTATGTTTGGTTGGTTATTATTTTTATTAATTTAATTTTGTTACCACATTATTAATTAATTATTATTATTATTATTATTCCTTTTGTTGACACTTTTATCCAAAGCAACATAGATATGAGTACAAGAGGTTAACAACAACAACAACAACAACAACAATAATAATTATTATTATTAATAATAATATATAATAATTATAGTAATAATAATGCAGATGGGGTAAATGAAAATGAAAATAAATATTTAAAACAATAATCTAAAAAAAAATTAGATTAAAAACTCGTAAAAAAAGTCAAATGACTTTTTATTACTTTTTGTTCTTGTTATTAATGATGATGATAATGAGGATGATAATGATGACAATAATAATAATAATAATACTTTTGTATCTGTAATGTGCTTTTCTCATAAGCACAACAGCAGAAAATGTAACAGAAACGAATAAACATAAATTAAAATGATAAAACACCAAGCTTAAATAAATACATACACATCACTGCATACAATTAAATATGCAGTAACGTGCATTTTAACTTTATAAATTTTTTATGGCTCTATATTTTTTAAACCGCTAAACTGCATATTGACATTGTAAATATACCGCTATTGTTATGCCATGCACTGAAGCTCACTAAATTGAAAACCCAAATTTAATTTGAAATTGAGAAAGATGGAGGGAGAGATGGTAGTTTGCCATGTGCTCCACTGGGGTTTTCTAACAGGTCAACAATTTGATTCTCTTCTCTCACTTTCACCTCTAATGCAAACCAGAGTTTGATGAGGTCCAGACACCTTCAGAAAGTCATTTCCAGATACTCTTTTCTACAGCCCAATATTCTTAACCCTGCTTTATCCTGTATGGCTTGTCAGCATACATGTGTTTATGAGGTCCATCTGGGGATCACCATGTGCTGTTTAACGGTGACTTCTGTCACAAATCTGCAACAGTGACCTTGGAGCAAAGGCAGTGGTCAAACATTCCTTTTCTAGCTGTCTCTCTCTTTGAATAAAGAGGATAAGGGCAGTACTGGACATAAGCTTACACTTATGTAAATACATGCAAATAAGCCGGTGCTATGAACGGATTGGATATGATCCAGAACAAGTTGTTTTTTTGAAAGGATAAAAGTGCAGAAGACAAGTTGAGCCACTTCGCTGCTCTGTGTGTGGATAAATGTTTCTGTGCTCTCAAATACATGATTACAGTTTAAGCTGTAGAGCCATCAACCTGGAGACAGATTCTGGATGTGGAACAGCTATAAAGATTCATTAAAAAAGCAATGCTCAGGTCCTGAAAGCCATTAGTAAAGTGGCAGGCAGAAACATTGACACACCCACACACACATACTTAAAGTACAGTTTCTTACTGTGGACACCAAGATTATATATATATATATATATATATATATATATATATATATATATATATATATATATATATATATATATATATATATATATATATGTATATATATATATATGTACATATATATACATATAATACATTTTATATACATATAAAATGTCACTTTAGAACTAGAAATGAAGGAACACTGAGTTGCTCCATTGAAAGCTTATTGTATTACTGTATTAAAAGCTCACTGTAATATGTATAGTATTGTGTGAGTGACATGGACTGAGCGAGTGTGATTACCTGCATCTGATACACCATTCATTCTTCAGCTCAATCTCATATTCACAATAAAACATTAGTTTAAATGTCCGCTGAGGAAAGCAATATCTTTGTCATACTATCCTTTCATCTGTTAAGGGTGATTTCAGATGACAGCACTGCTCAGTACATTTGGCTGCATCTCACAAGGTGTTGCTGAAAGCAGTGTTGCCAGATCATGTGGACGATTTCCAGCCCAAAAGCTCACCAAAACTCGCCCAATCAAAAAAAAAAAAAAAAAAACACCCAAAACTTTAACTGTCAAAATAATTTCATAGAATTTGTATTGCCATGCAAATCAAGGTTTATAGGGACCATTTTTAACTCTAAAAACAAAATAAAGATGACAAAAAAATATATAAAAATAATATAAAAAGATACATTTCTCAGGAAAACAAATCAAATCAGGGCAAATACATTAATGAGAATTATTGGGTACTTTGATGTCATACACCAAGCGGTCTGTGTTTGGTGAGTTCCGTCATGAAATATACGTCAGTCATCCTGACCAATCAGGTTGTGAACGTATCACTATTGCTGCATCCCAATTTGCCTACTTATACTATGGCCTAAATGTACTCTTTTTGTGAAGAAAAAGTACATAATTTTGAGTATGTAGCAGAATAGTAGGCAAGCTTTGGGACATAATACTTCGTCATTACTGTGTCTTTAACGAACGCTCTGTTGCTCAGTTACGTACATCCTGTCACCATTTAAACCTCACTGTCAATCAACTTGTCAAAGTTAACATTATCCATATTTCGTTTAATTAAATTTCCTACCATATTGGAGAGAAATGAAGAGTCACATTGATCTGCCAGTCGCAGGTCTATCATGCCTAGAACTCTGCTCATGTGTTTGCATAATGATGCATTTAAAAGTTAATGACCAAAAGGATCATTATAAAGTTCATAGTGTTGCTGTAGATGAAATATAACGCAGATAACATGAAATATTTTTTTTAATAGGTTGGATATTGATTATTTATCACTCAAACCCGTTTCCCTGCCTGTCTGTCAGTCTGGTATATCCACCATGTTTGTAGTTATTTTTTTAAAAACTTTTCATTTGTGTTTGTAGTTCTAATCGAATCCTTGTCCACCGTGCAATGTGTTGTGGGCAATATTAGCCGTTAGAGTATGGATCTGCACTTCAAATTTCTACCGGAAGCATTAAACCATTCAGGTACCTTTGGAATACTAATTTCAACATACTACGATTTGGGACATACTAATTCTAATTCCGAATACTATTTAGGATGGATAGTATGTGAATTGGGACACAGCATATGCCTTTAGTTTCGGTATTTTTAGGTTCACTGTCAACATCTCTTCTGTAAAACAGCTTCAAGGAAAGAGAAAGATGTTTTGTAACTTACGGGGTGTCTAAAGTTAATATTTTTTTTACTGAAAGTTCATCATGTGTTTCTTAAACACTGTATTCTAAGTTACCAAGTAATTTGTCTGCCCACACCGAAAAACAAAAATGTTATACATGATGCAACAATCACAGTCAAGTGTTTTGTTTAATGTACACTGTAAATGTACACTTTACAGGGGAAAAAACAGCAGCTGTGATTTTAACAAAAAACAGCGACAAACTAATGTACAGTATGTTACTAATTACAAAAATGCGAAGAAATTATTTCTACAAAATAAAACTTTTGAATTTTAATATTTTAAAGTAAAATTAAATATAACCCAGTGTTAAATATATACAGTTGTTCCACTGTGTATAGTAAAAGAAGTTACAGTTAACCAATATTATTATTACCAATATTTTTTTTTCTCTGTAAAATTTACAAACATGTTTTACTGTAAACAGTTATGTGGATACTATATGTGTTTGTGTGTGTGATTGACATTTTTTCATCTACATTTCATCGTAGTTCCACTGGTGCAGTCCACAAATCACCATCACCATCAATTTTAACTGAACTTGAGCAGTTCTGAAAAAAGAGTGGGCAAATATTGCGAAGTCTAGATGTGCAAGGTTAGTAGAGACATATCCCAACAGACTAAAGGCTGTGACTAAAGCAAAAGCTGGTTCAACAAAATACTGACACAGGGGATGATCCTTTTTCAACCTCAGTGATTACGTGTTTTTTTTTTATTTATTTATTTATTTATTTTTCTGACATGTTGGAGTTATACAGTATCTTTCACTTGTATGTTTTAAGTTGCACTGAGTAAATACAGCTGGATAAAAAAAAAAGGCTGCAAAGCAACAAAATGTGAATATTTTAAAGGGCGTGATTCTTTTCTCTACCCACTGTATAATGTTGTTCAATGGTCTGACTTGTCCATTGAAATCATGTTTCTTTAAGATTACAGTTTTTACACATCCTCTGGAAATATTGATCCTGACACCTGATATGACCTGAAATGCTGCCAGTTCCCTCGTGCTCTTCTCTCTCGCCTTAAGACAGGCCTGGTTTATCAGACAGTGTGATGTCAGAGCTTAACTGTGTCTAAAAGCATTCTCTTGTTCTAGGTGTTGCACATAACAGAGTAAAACAGGCAGATGACAGCTGAGTAAGCTCCATTAGCCACAGAGACAGATGGAGAGACAGAGGGCGAGCTTTCATATAAGGAGCCCCTGGTGGACATGATATGTGTTGTTTGAAGAATCAAAAACCATCCATTTCCCTCTCCCTCATGTCCATGTACACACACTGTTCTCTCCGAATCATTTTCCCATTTTTCACAGATCTTGACAAGCATCATCAGAGTTTGGATCTGTTCCAGCTGGATGGACTCTAAGTCTTGTTAGTTAGGGTACACAGCTGTTAGCCTCTCACACTTTGTGAGTCAGTGGCTGCTAAAGTTAGTCATAGTTGTGGTTGGCTGTGAAAATCAGCATGGTCTCCGTACTGTAGACTCACATGAGCTGGGCCGTCACTTTACCACTGATGCAAATATCTCCACGTATCACATTCATCACATTAATTTGTATATTTCATGAAGCCCATTTACTCCACAAGCTGCACAATTATATATAAATTGACCCCCAAAACAACATTTGGATGATTCTATACTCTAGCGTTCAAAAGTTTGGGATTGTAAGATTTTGTATGTTTTTGAAAGAAGTCTTTTATGCTCACCAAAAGCTGCATTTATTATTGTGAAATATTATTACAATGTAAGTAACCGTTTTATATTTTAATATATTTTAAAATGTAATTTATTCCAATGATGGCTAAGCTGAATTTTCAGGAAATCATTCTAATATTCTGATTTAGTGTGCAAGAAACATTTCTTATTATTATCAATATTGAAAACAGTAGTGCTGCTTAACATTATCATGGAAACTGTGATTTTTACAGGATCCTTTGACGAACAGAAAGCAGTTTTTGTTTGAAACAGAAATAAATGTAAGCATTCCATTGCATTATATGAGTCCATGACAAATAAAGGAAAAATCTGTTTTAAAACGTGCCAGATTCTTAGAAATGTACCCTGTCTTTGTATTCATATTGATTTCATTTGGTTAAATCTGGTTCCAATTTATTGGAATATAGCTATTTTTAATTAAGTAATTAAGTTATTTTATAAATAAATTGTTGAAACTTTGATTAACAATTTGTGACATCATGTGTCATAATATTGTCATCAGCAGCTGATCGTAGCAGGTTTATCCACTTGGCCTGCAATTATATTGCATTAGCAGAGTGTTTCTATTGTTTAGGAAAAAACAAAGAGCTCAGATGACACAGGAAAAGAACTGAGAAAAAACTTTTTCACATTTCCGCCATTAATGGCGCCTTAATAATCAGCATGAATAAATTATACAGCTCAGACACAGACAAAACACAATAAACCTCTCTATGACAATCTAATGCCAATTCCTGTTATTGGAACTGGCAGCTTTAGGGGTTGCACAAAAGTCACATTAACTGCAAGAGCCCAAATTATTTCAGAAGGATGTGGGATGTTTCTGATGTTGCTGTGACTCTCCTCTCTTCTAATGAGACTCTGGAGTCTGGAACCAGAGAGCCACAACTTCCTTGATCTTAGTTTCCCTCGCTTATTAACTCCCTCCCATATGATCAGATATGTGTGTGTGTGACAGAGTGTGTATTAAAAAAAAAAAAAAACTAGTCTGATTTATCATGCATAGAAAAAAAGTGGCAGCAATTATTCAAGAGACTTACGAGGACCCCTGGTTAAGTGTGAGTGTGTTATCGCATGAGTCCTCCTTTTAAAGCTGCCACGCCTATAAAATTAGCATGAAAGGCGATTTAGTCTTGTGCACACTGTTTCATTAAGTATTATAGCAGAGCCATTATAAGTGCACCATCCAGCCTTTAATAAAACCCAGCAGCGTTCGGCCGGGTTCTGAGAGGTGGGGTGAAGGATCTCATAAGCTCTCTGCAGGCAGGAGGGCCGACAGACCAGGCCATAACACAGGTAATTACACAAAATCTAGTGTCAAAGGTTCACCGTGAACACACAGGAAGAGAGAGAGAGAAATACAAGCATAAAAAGAGAGAGAGGGGCAGAATCACACCTGGTTCACGCAGCATGCTAATTAACAGCTAGGGAGTGATATGCAGCGCATGTGGAGAGAGGTTGGGTTTATTGAGTCCATACAGTCTTAAAAGCAGGTTTAATATAACTCGACTGTGAATGTGAGAGGTTGCTGAGGTTCTGGCTTTTTGCACTTCTCTTCTCTGCACACTTTCTGCTTCACTAATGCTGGGGCGCAGTGTGCAAAAAGAAGCAGAGGAGAATTTGAATCAGGACACTGTTATGCTGTTGGTAATGTGCTGGTGGGAGCAGATGAAGGGATGGACAACTGGGGACAGATTTATGGATGATTATTTACTTAAACAGAGGCGGCTCTGTGGCAGTCATTCAAGTGAGCTGAGTTAATATGCCACACAGTATTACAGTATAATATTTGTATCATACAGTATATATATATATATATGTTTTTGTTTTGTATTTGTGTATGTATATTTGTGAGGGTAATCTCATGTGCTCATTCTGACCTTTTCCACACACATTTTCTCTGTAGATGGAATTTGAGTTTTTACTCATTACCATCTTTTCACTGCCCCAGATATGCAGAGCACATACGGATTGAATAAAGCCAAATGTGATCTGAATATTAACAAAATATTTAGACTAACACTACATAAAAGAATAACATGACGACATACAATTCTGAAAGAGTAATATAATCATTAGTAGTTAAAATTTAAAGCCCTGCCTGTCAAGAATATATATATATATATACAGCACGAGAGCTCCACGATGTGTCTGTTCACTTGGTTCTTCAGCTTCAGAGCTTCGGTGTTTCTTGTGTCCGTTTGTGAAATTGTTGAAATTGTGATCTTGAAAAGGTCTTGGAATTTTTTATATACATTTTTATAGTTATGCTGTGCTTTAAAATATTTCACTTTGTGGGTGTTAATGTAGATGCTCAGGATGTATTTGTTTTATTAAAGACATTACATACTTAAAAAATGAACATTAGTAAGTATATTAATAGTTCCTCCACTGCAGCTGAATGATCCCTTATCCATTCATCATGAAAAGTAATGGGAAAGTCATTGATCAAAGGGTGTGGGAACCTGGTGTGACCTGGGTTTTTCATTACTGTCACAGAAGTAAAAACTCATTCAGCTTCAAGGTCTTGCGTTGCACTTTTTTGGCACCCTCCAAGTGTTTTAGTGCTGATGCAGAGCTTATTAAGGAGGAAACAGTACTGCACATTTCTAAACTTGTGCTTGTCAAGAAAAATGGTTGATTATAGGGAGTGTTACTGTATGTGGGTTAGTGAGAGAAATCCCTTCAAAACAAATATAGTTAAAACCTCTTTTACATCACTGTTTGATCTCTTCTGTTTTAATAGGCACCTCTGTGTGAAGATTTATTGAATTAAAGATGTATTATTGCTATTTAGTCTCTTTTTTCATTAGCAAATATTGAAAAATCGAAGAAAAGATCCTCTCATTTTGTTTCCTCATTTCATCTCATTTCCTCTCATCTTTTTTTTTTTGTCTCTTCATGTTTCATCTCCTCGTCTCATTTCCTTTATTTTGTCTGCCCTCCTCTCTTCTCGTTTCCTCTCCTCTAATTTCAAATTCTTTCATCTCCTCTCATTTTGTCTCATTTCTTCTCATATCATCTGCCCTCCTCTCATCTCATTTTCTCTTCTCTCCTCTGATCTGGTCTCCTCGCTTCTAATTACATTTACTTTCATCTCTTCTCATCTTATGTCATCTCTTGCCCTTTCATCTCCTTTCATGTTGTCTCATTTCCTCTCATCTCATCTCATTTCCTCTCATCTTTTTACTGTACCTCGTCTCATATCCTCTCATCCTGTCTCATCCCCTTTTGTCTCCTCTCCTCTCGTCTCATTTCTTCTCATCTCATCTCTTTCATCTCATTTTTTTCTCATATCCTCTCCTCTTGTCTCATTTTTTCTCATCTTGTCTCCTCTCCTGTGTGCAGTGAAAGTTGGATTGCTCTCCCATTGGGATGCTCCTTTCTGTTCTCAATAATTCAGAACTGCATGCAGAGTATTTTTTCCCTCACCAGAAACAGACACTGAGCTGTTCTAGCATAAATGATTCAGAGTGCGTGCACCTAGCCCCACACAGTCTCTCATTAACTTTTAAAACTACCCAGAGTCCCATGTTGTTGCTTTTTAGTTCTTGAAAAACCTCCATTTTAGGCTTTGTTCTTGAAATTTTAGGCTTTGTTCTCAAGCTTAGTACCTTCAGCACCAGCATGGTTTTCAAGGCCTATTTTAATACTTCAGTGGAGTCATTAGTGCATATTTCATCTATAGGTTCTCTAAGTGACCAAGAAAGTCTGCCTTAAATGCTCAGATGAATATGTACCTGCACCAGCACTGTGTAGTGTGTTTGTGTAGGTATGTTCCTTGTGATACATACAGGTCCTTCTCAAAAAATTAGCATATTGTGATAAAAGTTCATTATTTTCCATAATGTAATGATAAAATTAAACTTTCATATATTTTAGATTCATTGCACACCAACTGAAATATTTCAGGTCTTTTATTGTTTTAATACTGATGATTTTGGCATACAGCTCATGAAAACCCCAAAATTCCTATCTCAAAAAATTAGCATATCATGAAAAGGTTCTCTAAACGAGCTATTAACCTAATCATCTGAATCAACTAATTAACTCTAAACACCTGCAAAAGATTCCTGAGGCTTTTAAAAAACTCCCAGCCTGGTTCATTACTCAAAAAACCGCAATCATGGGTAAGACTGCCGACCTGACTGCTGTCTCAGAAGGCCATCATTGACACCCTCAAGCGAGAGGGTAAGACACAGAAATAAATTTCTGAACGAATAGGCTGTTCCCAGAGTGCTGTATCAAGGCACCTCAGTGGGAAGTCTGTGGGAAGGAAAAAGTGTGGCAAAAAAACGCTGCACAACGAGAAGAGGTGACCAGACCCTGAGGAAGATTGTGGAGAAGGACCGATTCCAGACCTTGGGGGACCTGCGGAAGCAGTGGACTGAGTCTGGAGGAGAAACATCCAGAGCCACTGTGCACAGGCGTGTGTTTCTTTTGAACCAGAAACAGCGCCAGAAGCGCCTGACCTGGGCATACAGAGAAGCAGCACTGGACTGTTGCTCAGTGGTCCAAAGTACTTTTTTGGGATGAAAGCAAATTTTGCATGTCATTCGGAAATCAGGGTGCCATTTTTTGAGTCTTGGAGGAAAGACTGGGGAGAAGGAAATGCCAAAATGCCTGAAGTCCAGTGTCAAGTACCCACAGTCAGTGATGGTCTGGGGTGCGATGTCAGCTGCTGGTGTTGGTCCACTGTGTTTTTATCAAGGGCAGGGTCAATGCAGCTAGCTATCAGGAGATTTTGGAGGCACTTCATGCTTCCATCTGCTGAAAAGCTTTATGGAGATGAAGATTTCGTTTTTCAGCATGACCTTCACCTGCTCACAGTGCCAAAAAACATGGTCAGTAAACTGGTAAATGGTTTACTGACCATGGTATTACTGTGCTCAATTGGCCTGCCAACTCTCCTGACCTGAACCCCATAGAGAATCTGTGGGATATTGTGAAGAGAAATTTGAGAGACGCAAGACCCAACACTCTGGATGAGCTTAAGGGTGCCGCTATCGAAGCATCCTGGGCCTCCATAACACCTCAGCAGTGCCACAGGCTGATTGCCTCCATGCCACGCTGCATTGAAGCAGTCATTTCATCAAAAGGATTCCCGACCAAGTATTAAGTGGAATAACTGAACATAATTATTTGAAGGTTGACTTTTTTTGTATTAAAAACACTTTTTCTTTTATTGGTCGGATGAAATATGCTAATTTTTTGAGATAGGAATTTTGGGTTTTCATGAGCTGTATGCCAAAATCATCAGTATTAAAACAATAAAAGACCTGAAATATTTCAGTTGGTGTGCAATGAATCTAAAATATATGAAAGTTTAATTTTATCATTACATTATGGAAAATAATGAACTTTTATCACAATATGCTAATTTTTTGAGAAGGACCTGTATTTACCAGGTGTAAACCAGCTCAACAACTGATTCGAATTTCCTTTTGGATAGTTGTAATGCAAAAGTATGACAATCAGAAGCAGAAGAAAATAAAATAACAAGAGAAAGATAAAGATGTAAGGGAGAAGCGAGACGTTCCTAAGATATGTCATCATTACTGCTGGAGAATTCTTCTTGGAGGCATTTTGACTCGGGCCAAGACACAGACAGAGTTCAAAGTAGCACTTGGTCAATTCTATTTGAATTTATGGGACTCATTTCGAACAGAGTTAGGATTTAAAGTGGATTAGAGCCTGTTTGGGGGCAGGCGGAGGGGTCTCTGAGTAAACCTGATATCGGTGGTCTCTCTCCACCTCTCCCTTCAGTCTCCACACGCTGATTGTTTTTCAAAGACTTTCATGCTGTGCTATTTGCATTTAAGATATATTTCTTAAATTCCCAAACATGTCCCGGAACCAATCCTCCTCGAGCTGCTTTGGTTCAAACTGCTGGAGGGAGGTCATGCTGAAATATAAATACAAAGGCTGCAGATGCACCGTGCTGCTTCACTTTGATCATGTTTTATACTTTTTATCTTGCACAGAGTCTTCGTTTGTGTAAAAATCCTCACACTGGGTTTGAGAATATCAGCACTTAGCTGTGCTGCATCAGTGAAACTGCTCCATCACGCATACACAAACACACGCATGCAGTGAGAGAGCGAGTTTGGAGAACTGTTTGTGTGTGTGTGTGCGGCATCTCCTGTGTTCTGCTGTATGAAATATGAGAATTGCATATTATATGGTTACACCCTTCATGGCTGTGTCATAACAGTTAAATAAGAATCTCATTGCTCATGGTGAGTGGGCAGAGCTGTGGATAGGTCACATATCAATACACGTGTTTTCTGCTGTCTTGTTGTACACACAATATTAAATCATGTGACTTTTTCTAAATCAAGTTTTTTTAAATACATTTTTACAAGTTTAAAACTTCAATTTAATTTAATTTTATTTTCTGTTTTTAATAGTTTTATTTTTTATTTTTTATTAACAATAAAACAACAAAGCCCATGTAAGAAATCTAAAAATATGTGTGCAATATTAATTTGTAATTCTGTAAATTGTAACATATTATTCATTTATTTATTCTTACACAGTTTTCTCTTTATTTTTCCAAAGATTCTCTTGCATCCTTCGGGGGGTCATGCACCCCAGGTTGAAAAGCCCTAAAGAAATTAATTAATTAAAGGGATACTCCACCCCAAAATTAAAATTTTGTCATTAATCACTTACCCCCATTTCGTTCCATACCCGTAAAAGCTTTGTTCATTTTCAGAACACAATTTAAGATATTTTGGATGAAAACTGGGAGGTCTGTGACTGTCCCATGGACTGCCAAGTAAATAACAGTGTCAAGGTCCATAAAAGGTATTAAAGTCGTCGTCAGAATACTCCATCTGCCATCAGACATGCAACCTGGGTTATATGAAGCGACGCGAACACTTGCACTGTTTTCTTTCAAATTAAAGCTAAATACAGGTAGAAACAGCACATCCTTGTGGCGCGGATGATACAGAAGAGCATACACAGCATATGGTGATATGGAGAGACACAGAGGAGACTGTTGACAAAGGAATTGTTGAATAAAGTCGTTATTTCTGTTTTCTTCACTTACAAAAGGTGTTCCTGTCGCTTCATATAACCCAGATTGCACGTCTGTTGGCAGATAGAGAATTCTGACTCGACTTTCATACCTTTTATGGACCTTGACACTGTTATTTATTTGGCAGTCTATGGGACAGTCACAGGCCTCCCGGTTTTCATACAAAATATCTTAAATTGTGTTCCGAAGACGAACTAAGCTTTTACGGGTTTGGAATGACATGGGGGTAAGTGATTAATGACAAAATTGTCATTTTGGGGTGGAGTATCCCTTTAATTTAATTAAATCACCATAACTTGAAGAATATGACTGTTCTTTTCCGCTAGCTAGACAATTAGCAATTTCTGTTCCGATACATGTTCATGCATTCATTTTTCTGTATTTTTCTAAACAAGTTGCCATGTTTGTTTTAAGAATAATGACTGACAATGTAGATTCCTAATGAGTATTTCTTGAAGCGTGACTTCATTAGGAAGTCTTCCATTTTGTTATCCAGGAGCTTCTCTCTTTCTCTGGCTCTGCTCTCCTATCTGGTGTCGATGTCCTGGCAGCAGTTTTCTCATTTTTAATTGGTTGTCATTTCTGGTGCCAGTGTGTGATTGAGATCAGGTGTGTGTGGGAAGGATTAAATATCTGATGTAAACCATCATATTTATTGCTGGCCATGTTTGACCACCTGTTCGGTCCACTGGCACAGTAAACGAGTCACTCTTTCTAGTTCAGCTCTTCATCAGATGCCCGTTACCTGACAGAATCTGCCACATGACAGAGAAGGGATGCCAACTCATGGTCATTATTTTCACCAGAGCTGTCTCTGCAAGCCACACTGGCCATGAACACCTATCAGACGAATAAAAATATCCCTGTGGAGAAAAAAAATCCTCAACCCTCTCTCTCATGATGTCTGTCTTTTTCATTCTAGTGAGTTGGTTCAGTGAGAGGTTGATGTCTGATGTGTGTTGGACATGATTTGTGACCATTTGAGTAAACTGATACACATGAACTGATCTTATAAATCTACAACCGTGACATTACATTTTAGTATAGTGGTTATACAGATTACACACACATACACAGATAAAGATCCAGGAGTTTCATTAAAGCTTCTTCCTTTTAAGAGAAAACTCAGATAGTTCTTCTACTGTTTTGTGACATGGTCTATCCCGAATCCCTATTCAATGTTCAACATTATGGATTGGGCAGCTGTGAGAGAGTTTGGAGTCAGTTGATTTGTCCTACAGTTTCTGGATTTGTATTGTGTTATGACTATATTTGAAGAATTGCATTTCTGTACGTCTATATTATTGATCGTGTACATGTGTTTTTATGCATTGCAAACGTTTATATTTGTGATGTATTAATGTCAAATTCTGGGGATTTAAATGCCACCAAAGGAGTATTATATAGATTGTGAAACATTACTAAATATAAAAAATGTTTAGGAAGTCATTTTCGCAGTTTCCCCATGTATGCTATTGGTTGGCATTGTTGTCACCAAACGTGTGTTTACGTCAATTTATAGCACTCATGGAATTACTTTGTAGCTAATATTGCTAAAAATAGCTATTTAGCATAGAGGTTTTCAAACGTTTTGATACATTATAGCATACTATTAATATAAATATATTAATATTATAAAGGCAAGATGTTTTTTTCTTTTTTTTTTCAAAATGACACTGTATTTAAAACAAATTTAAAATATTATTCAAATACATATATTTTTAAATTAATCTAATCAGTATTTATAAGAAAGAGGTGAATGTCTTTTAAAAACGTTTGTTAATCATTGATAATCAAGTTAACTTTGACAGCCCTAAAAATATATTTTGTAATTTTTTTTTTCTCTCTTAATTTATTCCCACCACCTTGTGGTCTTTTCAGTTTGAAAACATCTGATGTAGCAATCTTATGGCTTTGTAGATGGTGAAAATATTGTCAGGTAAAAACTGAACTATACTGAATATTTAATCAGGCCAGGTCAATTCAAAACAAATTTTTATTTACCAGCATAACCTGACATGTCAGTATTGATTACTGCACATTAGGCCCCAGAGCTTTTCAACATGCACATTGTTCATTGATTTTAAAGACTGCTGATAGATAAAAAATTAATAAAAATTCTTATGAGTGCTGATGCATTAATATCTAGACATTCTTATGCAGCCGTGTGTTCAGATATGCAGATTGTTCCTTTAGGCAAGAGAGAAGGAGAAAGAGAGAGAGAGAAAGAAAGAGTAGAGGGAGAACAGTAGAACTACAAACACATTAATTTTATAGTGCACAAAGCAGCACAGCTATAGCCTGCAGCATTTGTTACAGGACTGGAAAACCTGTCTGAATGGAAGCAGGAAGGGAAGATGAAAGGGGCTTTAGGTGATGGGTGAATATTCTTTGATGCCTTTTGGTCTGTTGGTCATAATGAGGTCTACAATTCAAAAGTTGTATGAATATTTGTGTGTGAGTGTGTGTTTATTTTAAGTGTGTTGATTTGTAGCTAGTGTTTAACTTAAAAAGTTACATGAAAGGATGTGAGCTTTCTGACATGGTATGATTGTTTCAGTCTTGGCCAACTGAATAAGGATAGAACCATTAGACCATGGTTTAAAAATACTGAATGAGAGAGACACACACAGAGACAGAGAGACAGCGTGCAATCAAGCAAGAGAGAGAGGGGTTTGATGTGGACATATACTGTACTTGGGGAGAAAATGAAACAGAAATGTCTGTGTGTGATGATATCACCATCTGCAAAAATTCCAGTGGGACTAATTAAATGAATGGAACAGAGACTCCTGCCTCTCTCTCTTTCTCTCTCTCTCTCTAAATGTTTAAGATGCAGCTGTTGTAATGTGAAACATTAACTGTGTTAAAAAAAAAAAATCCCTGCAAACTTAATACAGTTACACTGTGGAAACACTCCTGGTCCCTCACACTTCAAATATTGCTATTATACCTTTAAATGAGTGCCATCTTCTAAAATACTGAAAAACTCTCACAATACAGCACACAGTACAAACTTATAACTCTAAAATACTGTAGCTTTATCTGTGACTCTTAAAATACAACATTTAACATTCAAATACTGCCCTTTTATCTCTGAAAACCTCTGAAATGCAATACTGCTTCTCTGTTTCTGAAATTAAGTCTGAAATACGGCTGTTTGTTTTCTCAATACTTTTAGAAATTTTGCTGCTCTATTAAATAAAGATTGTCCTATACCTTTAAAATACTGCTGTTCTATCTCTGAAATACCGTCCTGTACTTCTGCTATTTTGCTGCTCTGTTTCCAAAATACTGTCACATACCTTGAAATACTTCAGCTCTGTTTATGAAATACCATTTTATACTTCTGAAATACTGACCGTCTGTCTCTGAAATACCTCTGATATTTTTCTACTCTGTTTCTGAAATACAGTCATATTTCTCTGAAATTCTGCTGCTCTATGTCTTCTGATGTTCTTATCTCAGATTTTTTTATGTCGCTGAATGCTTTACCCAAATATATCTAATGTTAAATCGTTTTCACACTCAAAAACTGCACTTCTGTTTCTGAAATGTTGCCCCTCTGCCACAGAATTGCTCTATTTTCTATATCACACTACAAATTTTATCACTCAAATTCTGCCATTGTAAGAAATACTGCCCCTTCTATCAACAACACAACCTTACAACTCTAAAATACTGCTCCTATATCTCTGAAATACAACATACTGCCAATTGAGTGTATTTGTGGTGGCAAATGAACACTTTTTCATTCGTTTGGATGGAGGAAAAAGTGTGTGAAATGTTTTTGCTGAATCAATTGATCAGAAAGATGTTTCTCCAGTGCACACTTCCAACTGTTCTCTCTCTCCTTTATTTTTCACTTTTACAGTCTCATTTCTAGTGTGCTTTTTGGCCTGAAAAATAACAGTACATTTGTTGCAGATGCAGGTGTTTGTTAGTAGAAAACTGAAAAGTAAATAGTTGAAAAAAGGGAGAAAAAACATTAAAGTAAAAAGAGTATATAGCAATACAGTAAAAAAAAAAAAAAAAAAAAAAAAAAATATATATATATATATATATATATATATATAGTATATATATATATATATATATATACTGTATATATAATTTACATCCGTTTGAAACTCTTTGCCTTTTCCCAACATTGAAAAATAATAAATGCAAAAATGCAAAAACTAAATAGCTAGCAATTAAAGTCTTGCTGGAGATTTGCTAGTGATTAAGCTTGACTGGTATTAATGCAGATACATGTAGATGACTCTAGCTAGTGGGTGTTTGGCAGTGTTTACTGAGAGCTACTAAAGAACTAATGAACACACAGCAGAAGTTTAGCCATCAAAGAAGAGCAGCCAGAGCAAACACTCAACCCAACACATACTAATGCACACAATGTCCTTCTACTGTGTGATCGATCTGTTGATTGTTAAGGAGTATAATGAAGCTCACTGGGTATTATTTTACAATTTTTGCTGATGACAGTCTAAATTGAATGGGACTTGACTATAAATTGCATTTCAGTTTCTATATTTTCTGTTTATACAGTAGTACTGATCACAGTATTAAATGTTAATACTGATGAGTTTTATATTTTGCTAAAATACTTCTATCCCAGCTTAATATGCAATGACTGTAAGTAAACCCCCAAAAAGCTATTTGTCGTAACAATGGGGAGATGGAAGTGTTTGGAAAAATGTTTGGAAAAAAAATATTGTGTTGTGCGGAAATAACACACTGCAGATTTATGGGTATGATGTGAGAATATAAATGTCAGCAACAGTATCTTTTTGTGTATTCATGGCCATCCACTTGCACACTGTAAAACTCCCTCCAGCACTGTAAAACCGAACAGTGAAATTAATTAAAAACTGAAAGTTAATTTCACTCAAAAAATAATGAAAGTTCATTGGACTTAATTGAAATAAGTTCTGTAAACTATGGAGTCAAAGTAATTTCATATATATACGCAAAAAAATAAAGTTTTGCAAAAGAAAATAAAGTTTTGCAAACGAAAATTAAAGTATTGAGGAAAATAATTTTGCTTTTTGCAAACAAAAATAAAGAATTGCAAAACATAAATGATACCGCGCAAAAGAAATGATTTTGCAATACATATTTTCATGGTCATATCTATTAAATTTATTTGCACACTGATTTTATTTTGCGTGTCGGTCTAGTTTGAGCTTGCGCTGCAGTTTTTCCTGTGCGCTTCATTTTTCTGCGCGTCTCGCTTTGTGGCGCTGTTTTGACATGGGGGTGGAGTCAAGGGGCAGGGGCGTGTACAACATGCCTCCCTGGAAGTGACGTCATCGGCCCGAGACGCAGCTCACTGATCCAGGTACTGTCATGATGAGCAGATGCATGCGAGTGGATCGCATCCCTTTTATTCACTAGCATTAAAACATGCATGGTTTCGTTTTATTAACTTTATCAGGAAATGTATATGTGTATTAGCAGCGTTTGCACAAGTTAAAGAAGTTGTTACCATTCACATCTGCTGTTTATTTCTCTCGATGTGCAGTCTTTTACTGGCATAAATTTGGCTTGACGTTGGACGTTCGATATTCGCAAATCTAGGGAACGTCTCTAAAGTTACATGCAAAACTACTTTACACTTCTCTAACGTCAATAGCATGCAAAGATTGAAAAAGATTCGAGCTTCATTTTTTTTATCTTACAATGACAGTCATTTATTAATTTATGCCAGGAGTTAGGTAAATGAAAAACGAAGTCGAGATCGATATAAAACTTGAGTTGTAGACCTCTTTAATGATGTACGTTATAGTTTATGAAGTGAATTGCATAATTTTACAAACTAGCAGTAACTCTGAACTAATGTGAACAAAGAACGGTTCTGTGCGCTGGCGTCCTCCCACAGGTTCAGAGATCTTAAACAAACACTGTTAATACACATGCAGTTAACCAAATGAAACAATACACATTTTAATGCTATAAAAGTGTGTGACTGGCATAAAGTTGGCTTGACGTTGGACGTTCGATATTCGCAAATCTACGACCGTCTCTAAAGTTACATGCGAAACTACTATACACTTCTCTAACGTCATTAGCATGCAAGGAGAATGACTAACAGTCATGAAAACAACTCTTAACTGTTCATCCAGGTGTCGACTATAATGCACACCTTTTATATTTTTTGATACATATAAAATAAACTGTAAATCAAATGTAAAATATTTGCTAATTTTCATTACCGAATGGGCTCAAATTTAAATATGCCATAATTTGAAGCTCAATAGCATTTTGAAAAGAATGACTCACTTTCATAAAACATACTGTAAAGTGTTCATCTAGGTGTCAACTATAATGCACACCATTCATTATTTTTCATAATTATTCAAATAAACTGTAAATCATATGTAAAATATTGCTACTTTTCATTACCGAATGCACTTCAATACAAAATTTAAGCTCAATAGCATTTGAACAGAATGACTCACACATTCATAAAACATACTGTAAAGTGTTCATCTAGGTGTCAGCTATAATGCACACCATTCATATTTTTCATAATTATTCAAATAAACTGTAAATCAAATATAAAATATTGTTCATTGTCATTACCGAATGGGCTCAAATTTAAAATATGCCATAATTTGAAGCTCAATAGCATTTGAACAAAAATAACTCACTTTCATAAAACATACTGTAAAGTGTTTCATCGTCGTGTCAACTAATGCACACCCGTTTATATTTTTTCATAATTATTCAAATAAACTGTAAATCATAAGTAAAATATTGCTATTTTTCATTTCAGCTTTAAATTAGTGTTTACGTCCATTTGGTTATGAAAAGTAGCAATAATTACATATGATTTACAGTTTATTTTAATAATTATCAAAAAAATATAAAAGGTGTGCATTATAGTTGACACCTGGATAAACAGTTAACAGTTGTTTTCCATGACTGTTAGTCATTCTCCTTGCATGCTATTGACGTTAGAGAAGTGTATAGTAGTTTTCGCATGTAACTTTAGAGACGTTCCCTAGATTTGCGAATATCGAACGTCCAACGTCAAGCCAACTTTATGCCAGTAAAAGACTGCAGATCGAGAGAAAAATAAACAGCAGATGTGCATGGTAACAACTTCTTTAACTTGAGCAAACGCTGCTATACACATATACATTTGTTAATAAAGTAAATAAAACGAAACCATGCATTATTGTTTTAATGCTAGTGAATAAAAGGAAGCGATCCACTCCCGCATGCATCTGCTCATCATGACACAGTACCTGGATCATAGTAAGCTGCGTCTCGGGCCGATGACGTCACTTCCAGGAGGCATATTGTACACAGCCCCTGCCCCTTGACACCGACACCCCACGTCAAAACAGCGCCACAAAGCGAGACGCGCAGAAAAATGAAGCGCACAGGAAAAACTGCAGCACAAGCTCAAACTAGACCGACACGCAAAAATAAAATCAGTGTTGCAAATAAATTAATAGATATGACCATGGAAAATATGTATTGCAAAATCATTTCTTTTGCGCTGTATCATTTATGTTTTGCAATTCTTTATTTTTGTTGGCAAAAAGCAAAAATTATTTTCCTCAATACTTTAATTTTCGTTATTGTTGCAAAAACTTTATTTTCTTTTGCAAAACTTTATTTTATGTGATAACAAAATAAAACAACAACAAACTCAAAATGCTGTTGTAGTGAGGTGAACTTAAAATTATTGCATTTTCAAGTTCCCAGCATGCATTGCATCAGCCAACAAGGAAAATAAATGTAGATGTAAAGTGGTGTACTAATGTGGTTGGAAGAGTGAGCCGTTGAGGCATGACATTAGGTGCTAGTTTGTGTGTTTTTACACAACAACATAGAAACATAATACTTAAATGTGTGTTATGTTGCATAATTTACATATGTTTCTATTATGTTAGTTTTTGTAGTGTTACCGTTGTGGTGAAGAGTAGAGCCTGTGGTTAGCTTGAGGATGGAAAGCAAAACTTAAAGCTCTATACTTCCCTATTAATATGCAAGGTATTTGTGAGTCTTTTTGATAACTACATTAGTAGTTACATTTGTGTGTATTTCCCAATTATAAGGGTTGAAAAATAGTGAACATTGTTAGTGATTTACTCCCTAATTATAAGTTGAGAAATATCAAAATTTATAAGATAATTTTAGATAATTTAAGGCAACTGGAACATTTTTATTTTTCAACTTAAAACATTTAAAAACACCACTTAAATGTTTTTGGTGTAATCTGTTACAAAATTCAGTTGAGTTCTGTGAACTTATTGGGTGACTGAGGTTTGACACACCCCTCAGCTTTAAACAGGAGAGATTTCTATTGAGCTCTGCTGGTTGAAAGATAATTAGTATGCTAAATCTGCATAATTTCACACTTTCCCACAGTGGCTCATAGACTTCCCTGCACCAGGCAAACTATTTCCAAATCACCTCTACATTTCTCTTATCCACACACAAAAAAAAACTCTTTCACCCTGCCTAAATAATCTTACTGGAGTTTCAACAGAGTAAATATCAACTCACAACCATCAATTAAAAAACTCAAGGGGGTAATATGGGAGAGTTCACTCAAATTCATTATTAAACTGATACTAATCAGAAGAGCAACTCACAGGCCTCCATTACAAAACTGCAGGGGGTAATATGGGAGAGTTCACTAAGAATGAACTGTGCCCACTAATAATGTCATTTATTTGTGCATGCTGTTTGTGTTGTGTTAGCACCCAATTCACTAAAGGAATTATGCAAATCAGGTAACGGTGCAAACACGCCCCAAAATTAGTGCTGAATGCAATTTGCACAGTGCAATTCCCCATTTTGCAGGCCAGTTATGTAATGCTAGATTGTGGAGGATGCAGAAACTACTGTACAGCATTGCTCTGCAGTCCAGGCACCTAAATCATCTGTTTAAAATGCAGATTCTCATCAATGCCTTGTTTTTGGATATGTGCCACACTCTTCTTCAGCATTTGATCATCATTGGATGAGTTACTGCTGCCATGATCAATGGAAAATGTACACAAACTTCTCTTTGTCAGAGAATTCTGTTAACTGTCCATTTGCCACAGAAGTCTAAATGATAAAAGTGTGCTCTTATTGGTTGGCTGATACTATTAAATGTTCTCACATTCTGAATTTCCTCTCAGAAGTATTATAGACTAATGTTTACAGTATTAGCATAAGCACACACAACTGTACACATGCATTTGTAGAATTTATTTGCACTGTTTACCTTTCTGATGTCAATACACTGTGAAAAAAATGATCTGTTTTTGTTTTCTCTCCAAATGAAATACTTAGATTTGTCTGTCTGAGATAAAATTAGCGGGAAAGAAGAAGAACGCTGAGCAGTGCTTTTTCTTTTGCAGAGTCTAAACCAACAGTCTATGTAGTTTTACTATTTAATTTGTTGATTTAATTTAGGAGTTGAATTGTGAGGAGGTTGGAAGGGAACTGACTTTGTTAATTTACACTTAAATCTCCAACTGATGTCATATACTTAGCATTAGTCTTAGGCTGATGATACATGGGGCAACTTTTTGAGCAATTTAGCTGGGCAACTTTTTTTTTAGCAATGTTGCTTGGGCACTTTCCCATTGAGAATGGGTAGCAAATTTCTTTCTGGATACTTTAGATTGGTCATGGGCCCTGTGTCTCACCTAGTTGCCCGTTGACGGCAACATTGCTCAAAAATTTGCCCCTTGTATCATCAGCCTTAGTTTACTTTCTTTCTTTTTTTCCCTTTTTTTTAAGAAATGAATACTTTTATTCAGCAAGAATGCAATAATTGGTCAAAAGTGAGGGTAAAGATTTTATGTTACAAAGATATTAACATATATTTCAAATAAATGCTGTTCTTTTGAACTTCGAAGTATCAAAGTTTCCTGAAAAAAAAAAAAAAACGATTTCTAGAAAAATATTAAGCGGCACAGTAATGGTTTTCAACATCGATACTAATGAGAAATATTTCCTAAGCACCAAATTAGAATATCAGCTTTGCCATCACAGGAATAAATTATATTTTAAAATACATATAAATTGAAAACAGTTTTTTAACCTGTAATAATATTTCACAATATTACTGTTTTTACTGTATTTTTCATTAAATACATTTACCCAACAAAATCCCCACACCAAATAGACAGACAACAACATTACCAAAATCAGTACCAGCATCAACCACTGGTTGAAAGCTTACTCTCTCTATAAGTAATTGAATAATGACAGACAACAACATTACCAAAATCAGTACCAGCATCAACCACTGGTTGAAAGCTTACTCTCTCTATAAGTAATTGAATAATTCAGTGTTTTGGAGCACTAAGCATTGTATCAGAAAACATTCAGGAAAAACATGATGACATTTACATAGCACTGAAGGAGGGAATGAGATCAGTGTAACACTCGTGTGCTGATATGCTTTGTGTGTGTGTGTTTCAGAATGCAGGAGCGGGCGGCACAGAGGGTGTGTGCGTGGCTCTTGCTGGTGTTTTTGAGCCTTCTGTCTCTCTGGGGTCATCTGTCTGATGCCTCCTCTCACCGCAGTCACATTGGTAAGTCAAGGTCAAGGTTCATTTGGTAAAGCTTGTTGTTATTGCTTTATTTTCATTTTAACCTACAGTGTTGATCATTTTATTGATCCGTCTCTTTAAAAAACAGCTCATGTGGATTGCATGAAGTTAGATTTGGGGCGATATAACCATAAACTTTTTAATTTTGCTTTTAATGATCAGAAGATTGTTTCTTGTGTCTATCTGTACCAGAAATGTGAATGATTTAAGCACAAACCAAAGACAGTGTTTTTGTAGACAGCTCAGTGGTAGGTGGATGCTTAATTCAGCTTAAAATATTCCAGTGAATGTTCTCTATTTATGAGGAGAAGAGTTGATGGACCGCAGGACACTGATGTCTCTGGAGCCATGTAGAGGCTGCTGCAGAATGTTCCAGAAGAAAGTGATAAGAGTTTATTTGACATAAGCACTTGTTTCTTTTATATAGTAACTGAAGACTACTGTATACTGATTCTGATTTATGCAACTGGCAGACACTTTCTAAAGTGAGTTGCATTGCATTCAAAGGGTGCATTTATCACTTTATGGATTCCTGGGGATTGACCCCATGGACTATAACACTATACTTCTGATTAGACAAGTAACACTACCATTCAAAAGTTTGTGGTTGGTAAGACTTTTTAATGTTTTTGAAAGAAGTCTCTTATGCTCACTAAGGCTGCATGTATTTGATAAAAATACAGAAAAAAAACATCAATACTGTGAAATATTATTACAATTTAAAATAACTTTTCTATTTTTATATATTTTAAAATATAATTTATTCATGTGATGGCAAAGCTGAATTTTCAGCAGAAATTACAAGATAAACATGAAAAAAGTGATTCAATGTTGCAAACAATATTCAATTCTGCTGTTAAGCTGCTCTAAATGAGAAATACTATACAGTCATTGTTCAATTGAAATCAGTTCGTTGTTGATTCAGTTGGGTTTAATAACTTTGTAAAGTCCATCAATTATGTACATCGATGATGACAGAAATGGAGAAGAACCTTTTTATGAATAGAGACTTTCAAAAGAACAGTCTTTCTTTCTTTCTTTCTTTCTTTCTTTCTTTCTTTCTTTCTTTCTTTCTTTCTTTCTTCTTTCTTTCTTAAAACAAAATCTCGTAATTTTTGAATGGTAGTGTAATTTCTCATGTTTTGTCATTTGGTTTAATCTACCTTAAATCAGCACTACATCAAATGCAAGTTTTGTTATTTATTTTGATATATACGTTCACCGTTGGAATATCTACCTGATTTTGTAGGCAAGCCGATGATGCAATGCAGTGCAATTTGCTCTTTTTTAAACTGAGTGTGTTTGTCCATTAAAGCAAAATGCTATTTTTTTTTTCGATGTTACAAATATAAACAGACCATTTTCCATCTAATTTTCATTATGTTGTCAGGAAAAAAATGTTATGAGGAGGGTGGTAAACCTAACCGTCTTTTTCTGACTTGTGCAGTAATTTTAAGCTACTTGTCTGATACTATTAATATGACTTGTTAAATTAAACCCTTTGGTAGAGTGTTGAGCTTCTGCACTGCATGTTTCTTTTCTTTTGTGGTGCGCAGATTTCATTTCTTGACAACATGATTCACTCATTATGTGAACTTCTCGCCTCTGTCGCAGTAGAATGGTGGCTCAGACTATTTTTTGAAGAGGGTGGAGGGAACCATAATTTGAAATATCAAAATGTCACATAGAGAATGATTTGTGAATTCATTGCTTTTTATTGTGGTGTAAAAATACATTGAATTATACAGCATACTGCTGGAATTAATTGATGTTGGGCCCTATAATTACACACAGTCTGTTTACAGTCATATTGGACATTAGAATATAGCCCAAATCCAAAGTGTCTATTTACACTAAGTGCAAATACCCGCCTTGTTGGCAGAGGCTATTTACACTAACTTTGCCAACCAACATGTGGTTGGGCTAGACAACATTACAAAAGACGAGTGGCAAACATCAGCTTCAGTGGCGCAGATGGTAAAGTGGGTAATACAGTCTTTTTGACACGATCGACCAGAGTTCAAATCCACTTTATGCCAGTCTTAATCTTCTCCCTTTTCACATCTCATATCACATCGGAAAGCCTTTTTTTTTTTTTTTAATAAAAATGAAGGAAATAATTGAAAAGTTGAAAAATAAATTAATGGGTAGGGTTAGGGGTAGGTGTAGGGAGGGCTATTGTCACAGTAAGGCAGTATCCATTTAATAATTTTAATAAAAATGATAATTTACACTCAATACACTATTATTGCATACTGTTTTATATTGTATTACAGTACTGAGATGCAGAGATCTGCCACTATTTGCAATAAGTAGTATAAATAGCAGAAAATACTGGTATTTTTATAGTGTTAATAGAATCTACAGCTATTCGCATTTAGTGTAAATAGAATCCATTGCTTTTTGCACTTAGTGTAAATAGCATATAGTGCAAATAACCGCTGCCTATAAAATCTGTGTGCTTTTGTTTACTACAGTCTTCCCTACACAATAATTCTTCATTTTGATTGGATAAGTAGTCCAGAAGTTGAGAGGTGTCAGCCAATGAGAAGTGGGAAATAGTTCAGACAATCAGTTAATTACACATTACTGCTAACAGGTCAGAGCAAGGTGACTGAACACACACACACTTAACCACTGGGAGGGAAAAACTAATAACTCTAAACTCTTCTTCTCTATACAAGCAGCAAAAGCTTCAGGGACAATGAGCTAAATGAGAGTGAAATATTTGTTTTGCACACATACACAGGGAATATAGCCAGAAAGTTTGCTGCTACTGTAGGTCATTCTTTATGAGGCTCATCCTCTCAATAAAACTAATATCCCTGGAGAGAGAAAGAAAGAGAGAGAGTAAAGGAGGGAGGAATGCTGCAGAGATCTATTGAAGGGCATAAAGAAGAGAAAGAGACAGAAGTGTGGAAAGAGAGACAGAGACAGATGAGTGTGTCATGAGATAAAATGCAGGAAGAGACACGGCTCTTGTGGATGACTGCAGTCCTGAGCTCTCCTGCCCTCTGTGTGTGTGTGTGTGTGTGTGTGTGTGTCCTGTGCCCTTCTGCCCTGTAAAACATGAGTCTCGCTCTGTCTGTCTGACATGTCATAAACCTGCCCACCCTAAACAAGACACTGAGACCAGTGACATCAAAACTATGAAGAGAAATAGTTCAATGGGGTGTCGCAAGGACACAGAGGAAAGAGTTTATAAATGGGGAAGATTCATTGCGATTAACCTGTTCAAAAATAATCAATCGCTGATTCAAGTCACTGTGTAGAATATTACACCTTTTTATAACAGTAACATATTTAGTTAAATGTTGCTTTTCATAACTGATATACATGTATACATTTGTTAGTTTAATATTTCAGTGGGAAGATTAATGGCGATTAACTTGTTCAAAAAGAATAGATTTACAGATTCAATCATTGTGTAGCATATTGCATCTTTTATAAAGCAAAATACTGTGTAGCAATGGAAAGTCTTAAAAAAATCTTGTTTTAGTGATTTAGTTTGTTATAGCTTATAGCTTATTCATGTGATTGAACTGATTGAAAAACAAAATACAAAATATGTGGTTAAACAGTGCTTTTACGTAACTCATTTTATAGCCAATATTAGTTTGATTTGTAGAACTGGTCTGAACCTATCTTAGTGAATTGGTTCATTGGAATATTAACTGCAATTAACCTGATCAAACATAATAAATTCACAGAAACAACTTTTAGCATAGTACAAAAAAATAACAAAATAACTAAAAACTCATAGAAGCTAAATGCTGATTTTCATAACTGTTAGTAGAGTTTGAAAAACTCACTGAGGTACTGTAACTGCATAGCATCCCGAGTATTTTCTGTAACTACACTGCTGTTTTTGCTGTGAAGTGTTTTTGTACACACTAATGGCAGTTACAACCCAGCTTTTACAGTTATTTAGTGTAAGTGTAAATCTGTTGAAGTTTAATGCTGTCACCTTAACTGAGAGTCATTCAATCCCAGAAGATTTCTTGCATGCTTATGTATCTTTATTTTAGCTACTGTTTGTTTGTAGCTTGTAGCATAGCTCACTTATTTTCCAAGAGCAGCTTGACTGTATTTTAACACTCAATTTTAAGTAGCTTTGAGTTTTAAAGTTGCTTCCCCAACACTCATTGTGTGTTTGAGTGTCTGTGTGGGTTACATTGACACACAGCTCGCTGACCGATGGTGCTGTCATGTGACAGAACCAAAGCGGTTGGTTTTTATGATTTCTGTCATCCCTGACCTTGTTTTATCCCCAGTCTGCCGCCTGCCTTATATTCTCTGTCTCTTTCTGTCTGATTGAACATCAACAATAAAACCAGATATTCCTGAGTCACATTTACTGTAATGTTCAAACACTGATCTTTGAGAAGTCAGTCAGCATTTTTTATGGATTATATGTTTAGAAATAGCATTTGAATGGTGACAAAGTAAATTAACACTTAGTGTTTGTTGGTATGAAACATATTTTAGATCATTTAAGTTTTTCAATATAAGATCATTTTCAAAAATGAAGTGATGAAGGAAAAAACACTTTTCCCATACATTCGCCCACCCCACCCACCCACCTCCACAAACACATATATTCTGTTATATTCCACAGCTGTTGTGTTGCTGCTGATGTATCAGATCTCCATGCTTATTTGATCAGTTTATGAGTTTTCAGTGTGTGAAGTCATAAGATTATAAGAACTGATTCACAATCTCATAACTTCTTTTTGCTTGAGTTCTAGCTTGAACTCCATGCATGATTCTGATATGTGTTAGCTCTTCCTGTGACTGTTCAAAGCCTGTCCGAGATGCCCATATGGCCTGTGAGAGACACAGAAGGAGAATTAAAAATGTGAAATTTTCAAGCACGCTGCTCTGTTTCATCTGTGGTATAAAACATGTAGGTCACAGCACCATCAAACCCTCCCAGAGCTCCCCAGCCTCATTCAGTTTTATTCAACCAACTTTTTTCACCACTTTTGGGCTTTAGTCGCTATTTTTAAAATCATGTCACTTTGGTAGCAAAGCTATTGTATCCAGTTTATTACATAGCAGGGAAGCGTTGATAAATGTTAAATTTTCTCCAAGAATATTTCAGCAATCAAGTTGTATATCCAGTGCTTTACACTACTTAAAAGTTTGGGGTTGGCAAGATTTATTTTTTTTTTTTTTTTTTTTTTTTTTTTTTTTTGATGAGTCTCTTAGGTTGATCAAGGCTGCTTTTATTTGAAATATTATTAATTAATTTAAATGATCTGTTTAATTTTAATATGTTTTAAATTTTCAGCAGCAATTGCCTACTTCATTGTTCAGTGTCACATGATCCTTTACACGTCCACATTTCTTATTATTGATGTTGAAAATAGTTGAGCGCCTAATGTTTTTTTTTTTTTTTTTTTTTTTGTGGAAACTGTGATACATTATTTTCAGGATTTTTTTAATGAATAGAAATTTCGAAATGATCAGTTCTTTTGAACAGTAGTGTTTTAGTGACTGTTTAGAATCAGAACTAGACTGCCCGATTCCTGAATGAATCACTCTTTTAAGTTGTTTTGTGTAGAGGCTACAAAATGTTCTGAATCAATTCACAATTGATACTTAATCTGAATCACACTCTGAATAGCTTGGAGTGGTTTTTCAGTCTGTACAACTGTAAGAAGATACTTTAGAACACAGAGAATGAAAAGAGTGCTGGATGAAGTAGAACATTTATCTATAATCAAATGAAACCAATTAAATAAGCATGTATTGTATTTTTAGTATTTATGTTTATATTTAATATGTATATATCAACTACGTTTGCCATGTAGGGTGCAGTGTAACTAGCTACTTTCAGCTTTTAGCTAGGCTAAGCAAAATTTCCCTGCTTTAAAGTATTTTTATGCAACCCTTGTTTCATTAATTATTAGCATTCGCTTTCAATTTCATTTAGATTGTGGCACCCTTTTAAGCAACTGGCTCTGGGCTCCATTCGTGTTTGATTATTACAAACAACAATATTGTATATGTTGTGCTTTTATTTATAATTTGCTGAATATAATTCTAGCAAGGCTGTTGCTTTAGATTTAGAAAGAAGTGCCTGTGGCTAGTCGTAATTAATGCTGTCGCCTGTGATTGGTCAAAAGAGGCTTCCCTGTGTGTGTGTGTGTGTGTGTGTATGTGTGTGTGTGTGTGTGTGTTAAGAACGCACTAGAGTAAGTGATTTAAAATGGGCGTTTATGAGTGTCTTAAGCAGGCTGCTTTGAGCTTGATGGGTGTTTATGTATTCCATCAGAGCATGGTGTTTAATCTCTGAGCAGATGGCAGCGAGCTCACACTCTCCATAAACAAAAACAGCTTCCTATCCATCAGGCGTCCTGATTACTGCGAAATCAAACATGTGTTCAGGCAGAATTCTGCATGAGAAAAGCTGCTGACACATTATTCTTATGGGATAAAAAAAAAAAAGTGCTGATAAGTGTGATTCCTGTGCTCACATTGTGGAGGTGTTATTTTGAGAAGGCTGTTGAAAGGGAACTTTTATATAACTATGCAGAACATACCCTACCTGTGAACCTGCTAATGGGTTAATGTTTTTAATGTTATATCTTCCAGTGAAGAGAAACAGTACTGAAAAGTTGCTTCTATTTAAGAGAATATGGAAAATTGTATGAATGAAGCCTTAAATATTAAATATACAATCAAATATATACAGTACAATCACGTTCATACCGTATTGACCATAGTGACCATTTTGCTTCAGAAGTTGTATAGATGTATCGCCTATTTTGGAGTTTGAAACTTTTGAACCCCATTGACATTTTTATTATTTGAACAAAAAACAGCTCAAACAATCTCCAAAATGTCTTCTTTTGTGTTTCATTCTTTATGACAGAATTGTCACTTTGGGTGAACTATCCCTTCACGTCAAATAAAAGCAGCCTGTTCTTACATTATACATACAAGTTTGTGAAAGCCTTTCTGAAAAGCTTTGTTTAACTGACAAGGGCAGTTTAAAATAAAAAAAAAGAAAAAAAAAGAGAGAGAGAGAAAAAAAAAGACTCCTCCGACATTTCCCGTCATATTCTCACTAGGTGGTCTCATCAGGGTTCTGTATAAATGTGCTGACCCCTTCCACAGTACCTGAGGGAGATCGGTCACACCACAAATATGTATTTCAAGATGCCGATGGAGCCAGCACTCTGGGACCGCATGCTGTCCTCTGACATTTGATGAGACTCTGGATGACAAGACGGAAATGAGGAAGAGATGAATGGAGGGAAGGAAGAAACACAGAAGCGCAGGATGACAGGAAAGGGGAAAGGTTCCGTTTCTCTCAAATTGGAGCCAAAGAATAACATCTTCGGCTTCAGCAGGATTGGACAGCCGTCAAAATGTCACTTTTTTCACTCTTTACCCCTCCTTTTGTCTCTCTCAAGGGTCTGAAGTGTATAGGAGAATATTTGTTTGAGAGTTGGCTGTTTGCACTGGGAGTTTGACTGAGGTGTGTAAATGTGGGTCAGACTGAGAAGGAAGGAACACTGACCTCTGGATTATTGAAAGAGGCCTGACCACAGCAGACAGGTCGTGTGATACTCATGTCTGCCCATGTTTCTCTTCTCGTTTATTCCCGTAGGCCTCTCTCTGACATTTCAAAATATATCAGACAGCCATAGCATATCTGCATTCTTTATACAAGACTTAAACAACAAAATAAAAAAAATCACCAATATGTGTAGGGTTGCATGACATAGAGTATAATAAAACAATACTGCAGAATTGTGTGTATCAGCATTTTGTGACATGAAGCATACAAATTTATTGATTCATTAAATTGTTTTTTTTCCCCCTTTCATTTTTTGGAATTATCAGTCCAGTTCAGATGGGAATGCATTATTGCAGATTTGATTTTTATTGCAGTTTGAGAAAAATAGAATGTGTGAGAGCAATACCACTGTCCATTGTATTTATAATAAGAATTGTGAAAAAAACAAGTACACACGATGGAAATTTTTCCTTTTTCAACAAATGTGGGCAGTGACTTTGATGTGTTTGTTGTTTTTTATTTGGCTAAACATCTGCACTTATCTTTCTCATTTTTTTTTTTTTTTTTTTTTATGTGGAAAAATAAGTCATTTGTTTTTAGTGAATTGTTGGCCTTCTGGAAAGTATGTTCATTTATTGTACATGTACTCAATACTTGGTAGGGGCTCCTTTTGCTTTAATTACTGTCTCGATTTGGCGTGGCATGGAGGTGATCAGCTTGTAGCACTGCTGAGGTGGTATGGAAGCCAAGGTTTCTTTGACAGTGGCCTTCAGCTCATCTGCATTTTTTGGTCTCTTGTTTCTCATTTCTTGACAATACCCCATAGATTCTCTATGGCAGTGGCTCCCAACCACATTCCTGGAGGCCCCCCAACACTGCAGGTTTTCCTTAAACACACCTGATTCAGATCATCAGCTCATTAGTAGAGACTCCAAGACCTGAAGTGGGTGTGTCAGACAAAGGATAGATGCAAAATGTGCAGTGTTGGGGGTCCTCCAGGAACGAGGTTGGGAACCACTGCTTTATGGGGTTCAGGTCTGGTTAGGTTGCTATCCAGTCAAGCACACCAACACCATGGTCATTCAACCATCTTTTGGTGCTTTTGGCAGTGTGGGCAGGTGCCAAATACTGCTGGAAAATGAAATCAGCATATTCAAAAAGCTGGTCAGCAGAAGGAAGCATTAAGTGCTCCAAAATTACTTGGTAAACGGGTGCAGTGACTTTGGTTTTCAAAAAACACAATGGACCAACACCAGCAGATGACATTGCACCCCAAATCATCACAGACTGTGGAAACTTAACACTGGACTTCAAGCAACTCGGGCTGTGAGCTTCTCCACCCTTCCTCCAGACTCTAGGACCTTGGTTTCCAAATGAAATGGAAAACTTGCTCTCATCTGAAAAGAGGACTTTGGACCACTTGGCAACAGTCCAATTCTTCTTCTCCTTTGCCCAGGTAAGACGCCTCAGGAGTGGCTTAACAAGAGGAATACGACAACTGCAGCCAAGTTCCTTGCCACTTCTGTGTGTGGTGGCTCTTGATGCCTTGACCCCAGCCTCAGGATATAGCACTCTGTGAACAGCCAGCTTCTTTGACAATGAATTTTTGTGGCTTACCCTCCTTGTGAAGGGTGTCAATGATCAACTGTCAGATTAGCAGTCTTCCCCATGATTGTGTAGCCTAGTGAACCAAACTGAGAGACCATTTTGAAGGCTCAGGAAACCTTTGCAGGTGTTTTGAGTTGATTAGCAGATTTGCATGTCACCATATTCTAATCTGTTGAGAAAGTGAATTGGTGGGTTTTTGTTAAATGTGAGCCAAAATCATCACAATTAAAAGAACCAAAGACTTAAACTACTTCAGCCTGTGTGCATTGAATTTATTTAATACATGAGTTTCACAATTTGAGTTGAATTACTGAAATAAATTAACTTTTCCACGAAATTCTAATTTATTGAGATGCACCTGTATTTATCAAGGGGTGTACTTACTTTTTCCACAGTAAGTGCACACATTTTCTGGTACATGTAACTAAAATAAAGTACTGAAGCCAGCATTTCTACACTGTTTTCTGTTGAATTATTGATATTGAATTATTAAATCTATCACCATCATACAGTACCTGAGGCAAGTTATTTATCACAGTGAAATGAATGTAGCGACAGATCATTTGTTCTGAATTGTGATGTACATTTGAATGAAATGGATTATCAAAAAGAAAAGAAAAAAAGAAATGAGGAAAAAAAAACTGTAGGGCAGGGACTTGTTTCTGTCCATTGGTTGTTCATTGGATAAAGCCAGATCTGAATGCATGCTTGCAGTCGATTATAAGAAAGAGGCGGAGCTTAAGTGGACTAAATGATTGGAGAAGTCCAGTATACATCACCAGAAAGAAGTCTGTCGTTTCACTGGAAGATCCAGTTGATATTCTGATTAAGAATCATGAGGTTAAAAATGTTAGTATGGATTAATTGTTCACAATAAGATCAATAACAC
Source organism: Cyprinus carpio (assembly GCF_018340385.1). Taxonomy (NCBI): domain Eukaryota; kingdom Metazoa; phylum Chordata; class Actinopteri; order Cypriniformes; family Cyprinidae; genus Cyprinus; species Cyprinus carpio. The sequence continues at coordinate 13,421,117 of NC_056579.1, read as the reverse complement.
ACATTTAGAAAACAGATAGGATGTATTTTCATTTCATGACTTTAAGATTTAGTATACATACTGAGGCTGGTGTTGTAGTGAAGCAAAAATTGTGGTCCCAATATACTCTATAAAACTTCTCCTTTGTGTCTCTTTTCTCAGTCAATGAAAATCTCAGTGTGGGATTTAAGTGTGTTATCCTTAGCGTGTCTAACACTCTCAGTAAGTTTCACTCCTTCAGTGTGTCTGTGTTTGATGGATGGTGCTTTTTACCCAATTCAATGGTCTGTAATTAATGTCAATTCTGCTGATGCCTTGATAGAGATGGAGAGTGAGAGATAAGAGGGAGGAGAAAACAAACTAGGGCAAAGTGCTTGCTGGGCAGATTTTGCGCTCAGCCGTCATTTTACATGAATCTCTCTATTTCACAGTTATCAGGAAGGGATGATCTCCTGTCTCCTGCTACGGGGGGCTTAAATAATCTAACACCCCACTCTCCCAAAGAGAGTGTATGCTGGAGGACAGCATGTTTTAACAGATTAGCAGATTAGAGGGCGGTAGAGCAGATCTTTCCACCTGCAACGCCACACGCAGACCTCTCGCTGCCAGCCGCACGCAGCTGGAAGGAGACAACACAAAAACCAGATCAGAAGTGAGAATAAATATCGCTAACATGATAGTGATCTGAAATGTGTGAGAGAAATATGCTTAAACTGGGTTTGTATTTGTTATTAGAAATTAGAAATTTAAATAAAACACAAATGCTACTAAAATACTAATCCGCTTTTTTGCCGCAATCCGACTTTAATATTACATACTCTTTCTAGGCAGAGAGAGAGAGAGTAATTGTGTGTGTGAGTGGAAGAAAGACAGAGAGCCAAAAGACACTGTTTTGCAATATTTTGATATTTAATGATGCTTTGATATATCTGCACAGGAAGTGATGTCATTAATAGCACATTCTGGCCATCTGTCTGTATATTTTTGACACATTCTGGGAACAGGATGTCTGAATGCTTACTTTCTGTGCAAGAGAGGTCATTATTGCTCCCAGCTGTACAGATTTTCAACAGAAATCTGCTTAGGGAAAACAGTAAACAATAACAACTGTTCAGACTGGTTCGATTGCCTGATATTGCCTGACAGATCCTTGCTTTAGTCTCGTGGATTTGTTTTCTTTTTCCACACACTGCCGTCATCTAACCTGTCTAAACTCTTAGCGCTGTTCCTAAACCTGTTGAGCTCCTTTGCTGTCTGCTGCCTACATAGGCAACTGCTTTCTAAGGTAACAGTCTAACCAAATTTGATCCTCATTGACTGGTTTATTATGTATTATATGGTGTTTAGCTGTCTATAGTGCTCCTTGAAGGAAATGCACAAGAAAATTGACTCACACTTGACTCATACTGTAGGTTATGCTAAGCTAACAAGGTTGGTAAGCAGGTTTTCTTTTGTTTATTATTTCCCCAGGTTTTTTGTTCTGATTTTGTGGGAAACTAGCAAAAAAAAAAAAAAAAAAAATTCCTTCAGATATTGTAGTACAGATTCCATTTGGGAAATGTAGTTCTTTATTTTTTAATCTGTAATTTCTGATAGTAAATGCAGTATACAGTGATATTTTAGTATTATGTATATACTACTATAGTATTTATTCATATTTTCAATGTTTCAAGTTTTAGTAATTATGTGGTTTTGTAATTTTTATTAGTATATTTTTCATTTAGTTTTTTAGTTTTTTATTTTAGTTGCAACATTCCTAATTTTCATGTTTTTGTTTTTTTTTTCTAATATTTGTATTTTATTTCAGCTTTATTTCAAATAATAAAAACAATGTTTAATAGTTTTAATTTTCAAGACAGGCAATATATATTTCAAAATCAACACTTCTCTCGACTTCCTCCACCATTTTTTTAAAATGTTTTTTCTTTTTTTTTTTCCAATAGGTGCATGGCAATCCATTCTGGGATTGTCATTTCTCTGAAAGATACATCAAGTGTTTCCTTACTATTTGGCCAAAACCTGTAAAAGGAACAAGCTAAAAGGAACAAGATATCTTTTGGAAAATCCTTTGTGTCAGCATTAAAATGCTGTCTAGAAAGGCAGCTCACTAAGTGTTGGAACAGAGCTATTATATCTGTGGAACTCATTAGGGACACTAGGATTCATAAGAACCATCCTGCTTTAATTGGGTTTATATATGCTCCAATAGACACTACAACAAAAGAGCAATAGGCTTGTACTTTAACAGAGAAGCAATCTCTTAATGACTGAAGAGAAAGCAAGAGAGAGGGAGAGAGAAAGAAAGAGTGCAGTGGTGCAGGTGTAATTCCATTATCCCTCTCAGTAGTGCAACTGCTCCAGGTGTCTGCATTGCTCCAGAGCAGCAGGGCGTTTTCTCTCATCAAAGCTTCATAATCATCTCGCTAATGAATATAATCACTGCACAAGTGCAGACTGTGATTGGATGATAGCCTGAGATCAACCCCTCCCACTGATTATAAGCCTTTTAAAGTCACTCACCCTTTCTTGGTTAATGGGCCATTCAGAAGTGGCTGCCGTGATGGCCAAGATACACACTTGCACATACACTTCCACAAACTGCATGAAGGCAGTACACTTTGGTGTAATTAATGTATCGTTTATGGAAATGGAAATCTTCCAAAGATTATGGTTCAGATTCCATTATAAAACAAATACACAATCTAAAAAAAAATAAAATTAAATAAACTTAAAATTTTAATTTATTTTTTTTTTTTTACTGTATTTTTAGGTTTTTGTAAACCAACTATTAGGTGATAATTGTTTTGTTTTCTTAACATTAATGAAAAACTTTAAGGAATTGGTTTCTTATTGTATTTTTGTTGTTTCTACCGTATTATTTGTATTTGTAAACCACAGATTTTATAAAAGGGTTGTAAAAAAAATCCAATCTTGTGTCTCACTGTCTAAAAAAATGATAATAAAAGAAAGAGATTGAACCACTCTGGTGGTCCATGTGGAGAGAGCTGTAGCTGTTACATCAGAGCAGGGTATTGTATAGGTAGTGGATGACACTAGAGAGCAGGTTAAAAGGGTTTTTAATGGGATGCCCATATTCCCAATCCATCTAGCCTCTGTTTTTAACACACGCCTCCACTCGTGCAGACTGCAGTAAAGCACACACACAGCTAGTGAAGCTAGGTGCAGACACACACACACAAACATGATGGAATAAACCCTACCAAAATCATCATTACATCAATACATCAATAAGTCATTAAAAGAGCATCATCAGCATCGACCTGATAGCTTGAGTCTCTCTTGCTTACATACTGTGTGTGTGTGTGTGTGTGTGTGTGTGTGTGTGTGTGTGTGTGTATGAGATGGTAAATTATCTATATTCTATATGAATTGTGATGTGTGTGGGGATCTGGTGAACTCTGGTGTGCGGTGGAGCTCCAATTGTCCTCTGAAATAGAGCCTGATTGAAATGGCCATAAAATGACACAGACTTTAATAGCCATGTCATGAAACTCCCCCTCACAAAGCGGGAGGAAAGATCCGCTTGTAAAAAGTGAAATATGTCCTTAGGGATGTTAACAGGGCTGGATCTCTAGAGGAGATCAGATGTCAACAGACTCACCTTTCAGTCCAACTCGACCAATCAAAGCACATATTAAACAACAGATACAATAGATTATATGTTATGTTATGTTATGTTATGTTATGTTATGTTATGTTATGTTATGTTATGTTATGTTATGTTATGTTATGTTAATTTCATATTTTAATTATTTGTGTGTAACCTAGACCGCTATTTCTAGACATCACACTATGGCTCAACACACTACAATAATACACACTAAACTACAAAACACCACACATCACTTACTCCTTTCAGCCTCTGAAATCATCGGTTTGTATAACATGTTTAAATAATGTATAGGATTGCATGTTTGAATGACGCAGAATATGCTTGTGCAATATGGGAAGATATTTTTAGTTACACTATGAATGACATAAGTTTGTGCGATCGCTTTGCTCAACATACATAATACAGGACATATATTAGCAGTAAGTATGCTTACTTGTCCACAATAGTCATGTATGAAATGGAACACGTGGAAAGATTTACAGTAGTAATAATTTAATACAAACTACTACAAATACACTTAGGCACTCACGGTGTGCAAAGAGATTCTGCTTTACGAAATAATCTGAAATTAGGTTAAAATGTGTTTAGAGCAACATTGCTGCAATGAAAAAAAAAAAAACACTTTTTGGTAGATAAATTAAGCTTTGTGAGGCTGTTGCAGGAGTGTGTTCAAGTGTACCATGGTGTTTCTTCAACTATGGGCACTTTTAGCTCTGTCTCATCTATCCATCCATTTTAGAAAATATACTTATTTTCTTATACTTAATTTTTTTTTTTTTCAAACAAATCACCTTTCCACCACATTTCAAATTATATATATTGTTTATTTATATTATGTGTGGAAATTTAATTTTAAACACTTTTGGAATAATTTTATTTATTTATTTATTAAGCTAGCTACTGTATCTAGCTAAAGCTAGGCTGCATTCTAGGCTAGCATTTTGTGTATCCTAAAATACAAAATGATATATCATGTGTTTATGTATATATGTATTCATTTTTTTCATAATTTGACAAAATTACAGTTTTAGGGAAGTGATTCATAATAAAAAAAATATTCTGTTCACATGATATTTACCCTTATTTTTCGTTGTTTTGTTCTCACATCACATATTTTGCCTCAAGCATGCTCTTCAGGGACGCTGTTGTCTCCTTGGTAAGCAAGTGTTGTACATTAACTTGATAAATTAACAACAAATATTGAAATATAGTTTATCATTTTTCAGTTTTTATTATTTATATATTGTTTAGATTTTTTTAGTTTAATGTGGCCTTCATATAAAAAAAATACAATAGTTGAAATCTGCAAGGTTTATTAAAAATCAGCTCACATAAGACAAAACCATATGAAAAACAAACAAAAACCGTTTATTAAAAATCAGCTCACATAAGAGACACCCATATGTACAAGAATCCAAAACCCTAAACCATGGGAAAATCAGAGAGTATTGATTAGATGTAAAATGAAAACTATAAGAAGGAGATAAAACTTAAAGAAACATGACCAAAACACAAGACATGGCCTTTCACCCTCACATTTCCAGCGCTTGTTAAGACATTATTTCTCACTGCCTCAGTGCAGTAGTTTTCTAATGTGTATGTCTCTATTGCTGAGAAATATTTTCAATTTGAATGTGCTTTCAAACCTACAGAAAAACCCATTAGCAAGGCATCTCTTTATACATCTGGTCTTATGAACAGTCAAACAGGTTAATGGTATGTATATGAGAACATGTGTCTGCATTCACTGCATTGTTTAATACCTGCCAGGAATCAGCTTACAGTGTATTGCATTGCAGTGAATAAACAGTTGAGTGCATAACTATTACTACACACGCACAAGCATAGTGAATTCAGTGATATATTAAAGCCATCCAAAAGATCGATAATGAAATGAAAGCTTAAGACCTGCTAGTATAACACAGTAACTTCAACAATAGCTTTGTGCATGTCTTGCTACACTTCTCTAAAGTAGAATATCTCTTTCTCCCTCTGTCTCTCTTCTGTAGGATATGAGATATAATTTGATATAGAGAGTTATAGATATTGTCAATCTCATGAAGCTCTTTCTTCCTTCCTCCAGAGTTTAGATCCAGCAATATCTGCAATATCACACAAGATTTTCAAATATAAAGACCTTGGTTCAGGTGTGTTCCACCTGGATTCGTGTACTGAACCTGACACATTTTATTATGAATTTAAAACACTTCAAAAAATTAAAACACTACAAATAAATGTTAACCTCATAAAAACATTTCACGCTGTCTCTGCTGGCTTTATGTGAACCTCCTAAAAGCATATGCGCCCATGTTTTTTGCATGTGTATATGGATATGTTTATGCATTTGAGGGCTCTTCTTCTAAAAAGCTGATCTTAAAGCTACACCACAGGGGATGTTCCTTCAGAGACATAATGACTGTCAGTTTCCCTACAGACATTTAAGATCTTTGAACAAGAAACTGTTTGATATATCAGTGTGGGATTGTATAATTATACAGATAAACTGGCTCTTGAAATCTGTGTTTTGTGTTGGCTTATCAAAAACTTCCCATCATCATTATAATGACCACCTGCGATTACAGTAACGTGTTGTGATGTCATTCAGAATTTAAATAAGAAAGAAAGCCTTTTAAATTGTAATTCCCAGATTTGAAATGAACTTTAATAGACCTCAGTAAGGTAGCGTCATATAAAACTTTTGACAGGAATGAAAATGAGACTGTGAGGGATAGAAGTACATTGCGTTCAATGAAATGTACTGTTGTTTAACAATAAATGGATTGTTCAGCTGATGAAACTTTTTTTTTTTTTTAAATATAAACATATAATATATAGATTAATAGTTAGTATTTATTTTTATAAAGTTATATAAAAACAATGTGGTGGACACTTTGATGTATTACAAATATAAAAAGTATATAAAAAACGTATTCAATATCAGGAAGTAAATAGAGAAAATGAATGATAACTTATGGGCTAATATGGGCTAGTAAAATTCCTGTATTTGTGTCATTGTGTTGAAATTCAGAATTTTGTCCAACTCTGATAAGTTTGTCCATCAAGAAACTGCAAGTAATGCAAATCCATGTAATTAGAAGGGTTCACTGTGATGATAGCTTTGGGAAGGATATAAACCTAGAGATCTCAAAACCAGAGCAGTGATGCATGAGAGCCCAAGACAGAGAGTTTCTGGAGACTAAGTGAGCTGTCCCGCAAACACCATGATGATATCATTAACATACTAAGCAATTTACAGCATCTCTTGTGGCTGGTAAGGTGCAGAATAAAAATCTATTTTCCTTCCATCCTGATGATTTCTGATGCATCAAGCCTGTCTCCATGCCGTCTTGTGGTCCCACGATACAGGAAAGCCATCGCCCTCTCATTCCGATAACACAAATATTTGAATTTGGCATTTACAGCTGATTTGGGCGGCACTCCCTCTGAGCTATGCAATGTTTCCCTCACAAATTGAAGGTTTTCCATCTGTAATGACTGAGTAATATAATTCACCCTACTGAGGGGATCCAACACTCACAATATTTACATCTTGACATTTCAATCAGCGGAGTTTGATAAGTTGGTATTAAAACAAGCAGAGAGGAAACCACACAGAAACTGAGAGAACATCTCAGTCTCACTGTAAAACTGATTCAAAACTAAAAATAATATATTTAATATCAGGCAGCGGCTATTTGCACTGAGTGTAAATAGCAATTAGTTTCTATTTACATGAAGTGCAAATAGCATATTTTCTTAGCAATATATGCTATTTACACTAAGTGCAAATAGCAATGGATTCTATTTAAACTAAGTAAAAATAGCAGTATTTTTTAATGATATGCTATTTACACTAGGTGCAAAAAGCTATAGATTCTATTTACACTATGTTAAAATAGCAAGATTTTCTGATATTTATACTACTTATCTCAAATAGTGGCAATCATCAGCAGCTCAGTATTGTAGTACATTATAAAACAGTACACAATAATAAAGTATTGAGTGCAAATTATAATTTTAATTCAAATTTTTAAATGGATGCCACCTTATTGGGACAATAAAGCCCTCCCTACACCTACCCTAACCCTACCCAATATTTATTTTCAACTTTTTAATTATTTCCTTCATTTTTATTGAAAATAACTGCCTTTCCAATATGATATGAGATTTGAAAAGGGAGAAAAAAAGTTCAGCAAAAGGTGGATTTGAACTCGGGTCGATCATGTCAAAATGTGCACACTTTAACTGCTACTCTACTTAAACTGATAACAGTTAAATGTTGTTTTTCAGTTTTGACTATCCCGATCACAAGTTGGTGGGCAAATAGTGTAAACAGTCTCTGCCAACAAGGCAGGCTATTTGCACTTAATGTAAATAGACACTCCGTTAATATTATTACATACATATTTAAAATGTTCCAGATTTATTAATGAAATATTAAATATCTGTCTGTCTAAAAATGAGACAGACAGACAGACAGACAGACAGACAGACAGACAGATAGATAGATAGATAGATAGATAGATAGATAGATAGATAGATAGATAGATAGATAGATAGATAGATAGATAGATAGATAGATACATAGATAGATACATAGATAGATAGATAGGAAACTGTCAAATACAAAATTGAAAGAAAGATAGAAATGAAAACCCGGGACGAGAGAGGGAGAGGAAGGAAAACGTGGGAGGTGAGAAATGAAGAAAAAGAAAGAATAAAGAAACATAACACCCTTAGGACAAACACACTCCCAGACCCCCTGATCCTAACTACTCTCGGGGCTGCATGACAGTGTGTGTGTGTGTGTGTGTGTGTGTGTGTGTGTGTGTGTGTGTGTGTGTGTGTGTGTGTGTGTGTGAGAGAGAGAGAGAGAGAGAGACAGAACAACGCCTCCGGTCAAATCTTTTGGGGCCATATTGTGGAATCCCATCATGTTGAGAACACAGAAATAAAATACCCTGTCACTGCAGTTAGTGAGATGCATGATGAGAAAGAATATGGTTGAAAGAATCATTTCTCAGCTGAGAGGTTGATCTCTCAGGACGGTTGACATTTTCACATTTCACACACACACACACACACACACACACACACACACACACACACACACACAGAGCACAGGCTGCTGACCAGCAGTGTCAGCACCCATTTTGACCCAGTCAAGATGGATTAATTTGATATGTGGTAATGTGTGCAGAGATTGAATTGATTGGCTGTTTCACCCTGCGCTGCCCATCCACTGAAGGACAGAGCCATTCCAAAAGCAACATAAAGCATGCTCTGTTCTGAAGATATTTCATTCCAGCACTCACAAGTATTTCGTCTTCCAACTAGCTAAAGGTCATTTCATTCTAACACTGTTGTAACATTTGATCATGTTGGTTGGTTCATCTTAGTCCTTAATAACACAGTGATTCCATTGTTTAGACTGTTCCTCATGTTCTGTTGCCGGTCAAGGTTTGTTCACACAAGCTCTAATGTAATTAAATGACACAAAAGTACAGAAAAAAATTAATAAATCTGTGCTGAAACTATTCACTGTTGTACAGTGCAAATATCAATTTATTTAATCAGTATTTTTGTCTTGCTTTTAAGGGAGAAAATCCTACATTTTATACAGTTTATCTTGAAATAAGCTAACTGTATTTTTTTTTCTTGTTTTAAAAGTAAATACTTTTTTATATATATATATTTGAGATGTATTTATCTTTATTTAAGGTAAAGAAGACAAAATAATTTCAATAGGGTAAAAAATCTAACTTTTTTTTTTTTTTTACTGGAAATCTAAAATAATATTACAAAAATATTTATTTATTTCATTATTTATTTAGCTTGCCATTAGTAATTCTCTTACTGAATTATCTGCTCAGCATTCCAACAAACAAACCTAATAACTGAATAATAAAAAAAGAATAATTACAGTCTAATATTTCACATTCAATGTGAAGAGAGTTCATAGAGATCTAATGTTTTGTTTAAAATGCCATTATTGTTTCAAATAGGCCTTTACTTGTATGCCAATTCCATGTCTCTGCACTTGTCTATTCTGCATGTTTATTATTAGTTATAGAAGAAGTCCAGCAACAGAAATATGATTTCATGGTGTCCATATCCAACACCTTCATATAAAGTGACTGCACAAACAGCTGGCATTAGAAAACTTTTTTTTTTTCTTAAAAAGTCAAAAAATAATGCACAACTTGCTTTCATGACAAATCACTCTAGAAAAAGCAAGTGAGATTTGGACTAGAGGACCCAGCACAGATTTAGAGGTTTTATTTCAGGCGATATTAAAAAAAAAAAAATGTCCCAAAGCTGCAGTATCGATCTATGTACAAGTCCACATAACGGTCCCTGTACTAAAACTCCCTCCACAAACAGGGATCAGAAACTTTATACTACCTAACAGTTAGAGGAGAATCCCAGTTAACACGCCGGCTGATGCTAAAGCCCGCTCCAGCCATTAAGGGGCATGCTCAAAAGCTCAGACTAAATTTCAGCTGAAACCTCTGGTGTTTGTAGGTGAAACCCACTAAGCTGTACTGATCCACAATAAAATGTTTTGAATGCTTCAGACAAAGTGGGTGGATTGAGAAAGATCAAGAATGAGCTTTGAAAAAATGAATTCAGACATTTGTTTTTTACTTATTACTGGCATTTTTCTCTAATAGAACTTTTTTTTTTCTGTCTTGCAGTTTCAGTTTTAATGTTTCAAAGGCATGTCTACAAATTTCAAACACTCGGAAAGAGAAACACACTTTTTCATTGATGTGTTATTGAGATAGTGAGATAGCGAAGATCTCTACTAGATTTTCAATCATTTTGACACCCTAGCAAGTAGCTGTCGGGCACCCAAAGCGGTTCTGTTATTAATTTTTTGGTTATGTCTTCTTTTCATCTCTGTGACCCTCAGAGCTTTAATTAAAGTTCTCAAAAATTACTGGGCAAAGCTTGTATGTTTTCTGCTTTAGAAAAACAGACCTAGATTCTTTGGACAGACTTAAGTATTGCTATAAAAAAAAATTGCTAGAGATTATGGCCATCAATTTAACTTTTTAATTTATTTCAATTAGCTATATAAAGAATAACACAATAAAAAATTAGCGAAATTAATCATGCCCCTGACCTGTATGCAAAATCCATAATAAAAAATACTTATACTGTTAAAAATTATTTTTCATAATGTAAGTTGTATATAAAATAATACAAATACTTCAAAATGTGACGTTTAATTCAGTGTGTTGGCTGCCATTTCTTTGTAATGAACTTAGAAATTTATTAGCAATTTCTGAGAGAAAATTGTTTCTGCATCAATTTTTTTTTCAGTGTACTACAACCATATAAGTTAAACTATTTTTAACTTACAGGACATCTTAAAAACATCTTGTTCATGGTGCAACATACTAAAAAACACTGAGAAAACATAAAAAAGTCCTTAAAAAAACAGTTAATTTTAATGTAATTAAATTTAAATAAAATGACAAATTATACTATATTTATTCCTTTATTAAATGACTTAATACATTATTTAATAAATTAAATACAGAGTTCTGGCATGAAACTCTAGATGGCACAGTCTGATAGGTCTAACTCAATCTGACCTAATGACATCATCACATTGCACAGCTGATTGGTTTTCTCCTGTATCAGTAGCCAGTGAGCTCACTGCTCAATATCCAAATACCTGGCTTTGTTTGCTGTAGCAGTTCTGCAGCACACTTCAGAAACCCTCCACCATCCCCAGCTCCACCTGTATAGATCTGCTACAAGGTGATTCATGTTTGCTATGAGGTTATTCATATGTGTTATATGTGCAGCTGCAGTATTTCCTGCATGCTCACAGCAGCATGTTGTTGATGTATTGGCAGTAGCAAGTCTCAGTACTTGCTCTGCCGCAGCAGCAGCGTAGCAGATCTATTCCGCCAAGACCAAATACATTAACATTGTCATGTACATTACCATGTCAATCTCTCCGAGAGTTGTCATGACAGAAATAATTAAAATTTATTGATTGACAACTCAACTAAAAAAAATAATACAAAACTGTGAATAGCACAACAGCCGCAAAATATATGCATGTGGTAACAGACTGTGGGGAAATGACTGACTGCAGGTGCCTGTGTAAATGAGATGCTGACTGCAATGTCATTCAGAGACAAATGTTCTTATGAAATGTGTGTGTTTATGTTTTGTTGCAGTGCACGTGAAGGCTGGCACATGTGAGGTGATTGCAGCCCACCGCTGCTGTAACAGAAATAAGATTGAAGAGCGATCACAGACGGTTAAGTGTTCCTGCTTCCCAGGACAAGTCGCTGGAACAACAAGGGCTGCACCCTCCTGTGTGGATGGTAAAATGGATCTTCAATTCATTTAAACTCTATTCAGGCAAATAGTGCTGAGTTTTAATAATAGCTTAATTTATGTAAAGTGTTTGTGCTGAAAATAATGATAATGAGACTTAATTTAAAAACTCATTGCACTGCACTATTTCCATGCATTTAGTATCTGGATGAACTGGATTGTTTTGAAAATTCACCTATATATATATATATATATATATATATATAGAGATATATATATATTATATATATATATATATATATATATATATATACATATATAATATATATGTATACACATATACAAGATTAAAGAGATTAAGAAATTGTGTCCTGGATTTTTCACTCTTTTACCCTTTCCCTGTTTCTTTCATTCTCTGACTTTCGGTCTCTTTGTCTCTCTCAGCTGTCTGGCTGTTTCATTTAATATTGTGTCAACACTGTCCACTTGACAGAGAAATCAATCGTTATCTTATTTTGCCTGACTGTAAGCTCAGGAAAAAATAGCTCAAGTGTCAAATAAGCCATGTTTCACCCCATCTCATGTTTCATTTTTTCTCTCTGTATCTTCTCAAATAACTCCTGATCTGTTTGCCTTTTTCTTGTTCCTGAGCTGATCCACGATCCTCTGTATTTAAAGAGGTCATGTCATATATTTTTTTTTATGTCATATATTTTTTTTTACATGAAAAAACACTTACATGAATTTTACAATTAATTAAAATGCATAAGTACGCATCCTCATTAAAAGATGGACTCTTTTGGTTGTTGTATCACATCTTGCATAATAAATGGCACATTTTTAAATGCCCTTGATAAGAATCAATGTCAAGTCGAAAATGCCTTCATAAGTACGCATCCTCTTTAAGTACTTATTCTGTACTGCCATGCTCTTGATAAGCATGATTTGGCGAAGCGTGTTGCCTTAAGAAGTGCATATGTCAGGGAGCATGATTAAAAAATGATGTGCACTAAATTAACAAGTTAAATCGATAGCACTAGGAATTTAGTTGTTCATGCCAATTTTCCACCCTTTATCCAACCCTATAAATTAAATTAACAGGCTGCTTTTGCTATGACCTCTAATGACCTTTTTTACGATTGTCTGACATATCTCTTTGCAAAGGCTGCATTATATTGTGAAAAGACAATCTGCACTGAAATGTTTTGGGACCTATACATTTCTCATGACTTGCCTCTTCAAAAGTATATGCAGAGTAGTAGGTGCTACACCCATCCAGGAACAACACAACATTTTGTCTAATTTGTTTTCCCCCATTCCATGATGTGATCCCTATACTTATAGGAAGTGAGAGTTTCTGTTTGTACTAACCTTGGTGTATTTGTTCATGTTTCCTGTGATGTGTGTGTAGCATCTATAGTAGCTCAGAAGTGGTGGTGTCAGATGCAGCCGTGTTTGGATGGTGAGGAGTGTAAAGTCCTGCCCGACCTTACAGGCTGGAGCTGCAGCACAGGAAACAAGGTGAAGACCACCAAGGTTAGTATATACTCCCACACACCCACATATACATACTGTACACACACATACATGTACGCATACAAACACACCTCAAAACAAAAGGACTGTCCTTTTGGCCTGTGGGATGTCTTAACTTTCAAAGTTGTCAGGGTTATTCATACTCTCCTTTCTAAATGACAAAACGCAGAAAGTGCAATAGTCCAGCATAAAACACAACACACAGAAATATTAGTTAAAATAGTTAATATTTAGTAGATTGATTTCATTTATATTTTTTATTTTTCTATAATTTACTATAATTATAATAATGATCTCATTTTGTTCGTCATGTATATTTTTTTTTTGTGTGTTGTTTTTGTTTTTGTTTAGTTTTTGCATTGAAATATACAAGCAATGTTACCTTAGAATGTGGATAAATATGTCTATTAGTATTTAAAATATGGTCTATAGGCAGCACACTAGATTTTGGAACAAAGCATGTCTCTCTTCCTCTTAGTGACCTAATTCCTGTTATTGTGAACATGCTTCGTACCATACCTTAGGAGAGTCTGGAGTTTGTTGGAACTGACATCAAACACGATACAGCCTGATTTAGGGGGAAAAAGAAGAACAAAACAGAGAAACAGAGACTATCCCTTTTTATCTTGCCAATAAAGCTTCTTGAATTTTGAGAGACAGAGACAGAGAAAGAGAGAGACAGGCACAGCAACAAACACACAAGCACTTATGTTATGAGTGACAGATGTGAAGTGACTGACTGAGACTGTTCTCAACCAAAAAAAAAAAAAAAAAAAAACTATTCAAAGGCAGAACAAAGCAGTAAATAAAATGAAGTGACCAGAAGACTTGATGTCAATATGTATTCTGATCTGTAGTCTCTGGAGAGCAGGGTACAAAATTAACTCTTGCCAAGTGGAAAATGTAAAAAAAAATATATATATATATACATTTTAAAAAGTTTTATATTTATCTAGCCAAGAACCTGCACTATGCATTAGGCTATTTTATATTTTACTATATTATATTTATCTAGCCAAGAACCTGCACTATGCATTAGGCTATTTTATATTTTACTATATTGCATTTTACCATACTGCATGATGCACTTTCAGGCCATTAAGAAATGTGAATTACGTGTATTACTGGCAAATTTTGTCAGTTCACCGGACAATTGATAGGTGTCACAGAAAGTTAATTTTGGACTCTGCTGGAGAGGAAGTATCCAGGACTTGCAATCAAATTACTGTATGCACACTCAACTACATATTAATACATATTTTATTAATACAATATTAACCAGTAGAATGTGTATTTTCCATACACTGCAGTTATGAATATCGAAACTTCTCCAATTGAAAGTTTTGTCAAATATAATTTCTCTATACTTACTTAGCCCCTACTCTGTTTTATTGTAGAGACACGTTTCAGGAGAGTTTTCATATATTACTGTAAAAATGAGAGTCAAAGTGATTTAAATTATTTTTTAAAGAATTCCATAAAAAAATTGAGGAGAGCAGGAGAGAATGAGAAAAGGGGACTTGTTTGATCAATGACTGATAAGCTATTCTGTGCCATCATACCTCTTATAACATAAAATGCACACATAACACTGATCCATTTTTCATCACAGTGAATTCATCTGAACCTTTATGTGTGTGATGAAGTGTTTTTGAATGAATTTTATGTTTATTTAGATGTAGTGAAATCTTCATATATAAATGAAAAAAGGCCCATGGAACATTTGGAATAAAAATGTGCATGTTAAAATGAGTTCTTATATTACTTTGGACCATGCACACACAGCCCTCTGTCAGATATTTCTCTCACACACATGAACACACATTCTATCTCTGTCTGTAGGGAGTTTTTGTTTCCACAATGTAGACAGAATCTGACCCAAAACTTATTGTTAGTAGTGCCTGATAACAATAAGATGTGAAAAAAGAATCATAAAGACCTGTCTCTCTTTTGGCTCGAGCCCGTAAGCAACCACCTAATGTTCCAACAAACACCCAGAATCCCCTAACACCTGCACAATAACACACTGAAAACCACCCAAAATACCATATAGCCTCATGACGGCACTCAGACTGTCTTAAGAGTTATATTACAGCATGTGCATTGTCTTTTTATATTAAAAAGAAAAAAAAACTTTATTTACTTTATGAATCATTTTTACCTTTGAGAGCATCCCCAGAGGTTTTATCAGGTCCTATAAAAGTATAGCTACATAAACCCACACAAACACATTCATTCTCATTACAGATGCAACTGTGCTCAGAATGAGCCCTACAACACTGAACCTTCGGTTCTTTAACTCAGTCTGAAATGTTTTAAAGTGATCTCACTCCTCTAAGTTTGTATTCAGTATTGGACCGCATGCTGATCAAAACTTTTAACCAAGATTAATAAGTGAACTTACAGTACATGCAAATGATACATCACATTAAAAGAAAGAGCAAACAAGGGAAGGAAGCTGAAGATCTTATATATTCCAAGGACCTACAGTGCAGGTTTGTAAGAATATAAGAGAGGAGAAATGAAGAGTTGCTTTGATCAGTTATGGATGTTTATAATGACTGATTAGCATGGCAACTGTTCTTTCTATGCCAGCACACCTCTTGCAGTATAAACCTTGCCAAAATTGAAAGAGACACCGGGAAGAGGAAAGAAAGAGGAAGACTGAGAGGGTGGATCAAGTATCGGGCATCATGCCATACCACTCTCCTCAGTGCCAACTTGGAAGGCATGGTGCCAAACTCTAAATGAATGAGTTTGCTTGGGCGCCAACTGTTTTACCCACAGCTCCAGAGGGCCATGCCCATCAGCGGCCAGGACAAGAAGTCTGTGCAGATAAATGTCAAGCATTAATGAAATCTGTACTAACAGAGATAGAGAACCAGACGACTTCTTCCTCTGTACAAAATGGGGCCATATAGTTCATAATGATTAATATTTTGGGGTTACTGGAGTTAGATGTGCTAGTAAACACAGGTGCAGATATGTCTAATGGGAAAAATCGAAACTCTTCCTTGTTCTCTATTTCAGGTGACCCGATAGTTCTACGCTCCAAGCAGAACCAACTTACTGCGGACAAAAGTGCTGAAAGTGAAGACTAACTAGAGACAGCATGGAGCTTCAGCTAACAGGATCGATCAGTATTAGTCAAAGATTATTTGCAATCAAAACATCTGAGGAGCAGACTGATCTCCAGAAATATATCCACCATAAACATTAGGACCATCCTGAAGTTAATGTGGACCCCCTGGCCTTCTGGACGCTCTGTCTTCTGGGTGTGGATCCATAACCTCTGGAATGTGTTGGCTGGGGGGTCTCAATGTACGTATGCAGTTGTTGTTGTTTTTTTTGTTTTTTTGTTTTTTGTTTTTTTTATAGAAGTTTGGTCCATCTAGACCAGTGCAGCCAAATGGAGTTCAAGCTTTTCAGCAACATGCTCTCCTTCCTTGCCCTTCAGTTCTTCCGACAATTCCATAATCATTCCTTCTCTACCTGATCAGAACACCAAATCATTTCTTTGGAATCCTTTAAACAGCACTTAAACATGTAAAATCAATCCGGACCTTTAATGGACTCATCTTCTGTATATTGTTTGTTTCTAAATTAAAGCTTTTCAAACCCAAAGTCTGAAATAAAAGAATCTGTGTACCAGTATATTCTAGAAAATGTTAAACTGTAAAAGATAAAAGTGTTATTCTAAAAACAAGAAGAATAAAGTTTTAAGGTTATCACTTTTATTATCAATGTTTTTTATCCAGCCTGGTAACTGCTATTGAGTACATGTGTCAGTATTATATTCAATAATTAAAAATGTCAAAAAGATTTTTTCGCCATATTCTGATTTACCTCCACCGATACTGATATGCAGGAAAACAACATTATCAGCCTTATATATGTATCATGTTTTCTGACCTTTACGCCTTAAGACAAAACATACAGTATGCTCTCTGTGTGCCACCTCTATCTGTCCTTCCCTTTCTGACAACAAAATGGGATTTTTATTTGTCAAATCAAATTCTCAAATCTGTTCAATGCACGTACCATTTAGCTCTGAGGAAATTTTGAGAACGTTTGTGCTTGTCATTAAGACCTTAGAGAAATTAGGCCAAAATAAAAATCATTAATACTAACCACAATGGCAGCACAGAGAGAAAGGCCCAAAGAGTGATATTTGAAAGTGAAATGATGCATAGGCCGTGTATGGAGATGCATGCTGATATCATAATATATGATATCATGAAATGCACACCCAGAGGTGCACATACACATACTGAAGCTCACCGCAAGCAGAAATTCCCTCTGCACAACAACGAGACTGTGAGTTTTAAAATTCAACAGAACGTTGCAGAATAATAATAGGCACAGCTCACTTCTAAAGCATCTGGGATTGTTGGGCTACTATGAATCAGTAGGAATCTGGCAAAATACAAACAGGTGAACAGAGCTGCAAGCATATATTGTCTATCTCTCATTCACACACACCAGGAAATGACACGTCACCCTGGGATGTAGGTGTTGAGACTTGGTGCCGCTTATGCAAATACAACTTGCAGATTTAATGAAGTCTGAGTGAAAAGGCCAGGAGAGATACCAAGCACACTCTGACAGCACCGGCGAAAATAAAATGTGAGCTAGCTGAATAAATAAGAAAGAAAGAAGGCAAGTAAGAATGGAGGAAAGAAACGCTGTGCAGTTGTTGCGACTGTACGTGTGCATGTAGCAGGTCACATATTTTATTTGTGTATGAAAGTGTGCATGTACATAATACTTTATGCATATGAATGTGATGAGATGCGGGAACTGTATGTTAGATGTACATAAATATTATGTAATTCCGTAGGTAAGGTATGTTAACCTGCAGCCATTTGGGTCACTCGTGGCCTAATGATTAGAGAGTCTGACTTATAACCTGAAGGTTGTGGGTTTGATTCTCAGGTCCAGAAGGAATTATCAGGGGGAGAGTGAATAACCAGCACTCTCTTCCATTTTTAATACCATGACTGAGGTGAGACCCTTGAGCAAGGTCCCGAACCCCCAACTGCTCCGCGGAGTAATATGACTGGCCACTGCTCTGGGTTAAATACAGAGCACAAATTCTGAGTATGGGTCACCATACTTGGCTACATGTCACTTCACTTCACTTTGCAAGTTATGCTCACACAATTAGTTCCAGTTCTCGAATCTGATTGGTCCAGAGTGCCATTTTCTGGACGATACATAGTTTCGCTAGTAGGTGGCAACAAGTCTTTAACAGCCAACTGAATAATTCAACATTGCTAAATTTAAACTTAAAAATAGAGTGGGGTTCAAAATGGGTTTTTTGTAGGGGCAGCTGTGGCCTAATGGTTAGAGAGTTAGACTTGTAGCCCAAAGGTTGCAGGTTTGAGTCTTGGTGCTGGCAGGAGTTGTAGGTGGGTGGGGAGTGAATGAACAGCACTCTCTTCCACCTTCAATACCCATGGCTCAAGTGCCCTTGAGCAAGGTGCTGAACACCCAGTTGCTCCCCGGGCGCTGGATATAGCTGCCCACTACTCTGAGTGTGTGTTCACTTCTCACTGCTGTGTGTGTGCACTTGGATGGGTTAAATGCAGAGCAACAATGCAGAGTATGGGTTACCATACTTGGCAAATGTCACGACTTTCACTTTCATTACATAGAATAACTGTTTATTTAAAGATATAAAAAAAGTAAAAAATAACCTTTTTTCCATTTTAGAGAACTTTTTGCAGAATTGAAAGGTTCAGTGGATGTTAAAGGTTCAGAGAACCATTAATGCCAATAAAGAACCTTTATGTTTTGTGAAAAAGTCAAAAAGTTTATCATTATGAGTGAGTCTTTGAATCGTTCATAACCATTTCATTTAAAAACACCAGTTCATTTGGAAACTAACATAGCTACGGTGTGATGCTTGTAAACACACATCGCTAATTCAGCTTTGACTTCATTTGGATTGTTTTTTTTTTTTTTTTTTTTTTTTTTTTTTTTTTTGCAATACTGTTTCTTAAAAGTTGCTTAATATAAAGTTATTGTTTATTGAACTGTTATATAATAGCAATATCACACAATATCACCCTTAATATCAGCAGGGTCCTGATTACCTAAAGCCAAACCACAGTCATGGTGATATTCAGAAATGGACTCATGCTTTTGTAATATTTTTTTATTAATATACACACGTAACAACACAGAAATTTGAATGCTTATTAATTTGGAAATTTTTACTTTTATTAATTATAAAGGTTTTGCTTTAAAAATGCTAATATTATGGAATAAATCAGCATAAAATTACAAGTGATAGAGGATAGCAGCTTAATCAAAAACATCTGTAGATTATAAATTAGCATTATCACTATCGCACACACATAGTGACAAAAACAGGCAGATGAATGCATATTAATCATGCTTTATCTGGCTGGATTGTGTAAGTGTGTCTCCCACTATTCTGAAGTTTAACATTGGTGACCTACATAACTGTTCACTGATAAAAACACATCATTCTTCATTATTTTCATATCAGCCAGGCAGATGAACAATAATGGATGAAAGACTGCATAGAGATTGTAAATGTTGCCATCATAGTTTTTGAATAGAAATTTGCATCAAAACACTGGTTGCAGCTTTAATGCAATTAATTCGGCTAAATTGTGATTCATTAATAGCAATCTCCCAGCATACACAAATGCAGTATGGATGCCGTAATGTGTGCATGCGTGTGTGTGTGTGTGTGTGTGTGTGTGTGTGAGAGAGAGAGAGAGAGAGAGAGAGAGTCACATACAGAACTCTGCAGCCTATAGCAATGTCTGAAAGGACATTCATTTTTCAAGTGTAGAAGAAATGGAAGGTTTCAGCCTCAAATTGCAAAGTGACAGTGAATGTTTGTGACCTGCAGTTAGGTCTTAACATGCTCACAGAAGAGTCGATCCCTCCTGAGGCACGAGAGCCTTGTGGTGTTCAGAACAGCACAGACAAGCCAATAGCCAATTGGGTGAATGCCACTGACAACAAGGATAAGGTAATATTGAGGAGACATCTTTCTGTCCGCTCATGGGTAGAGCCCTTCTAGCATAATAATGTGAAAGGACACCAAGATCTTTCAGGAGTGAAACGCTGTGCAGCTAAATCTAGCAGATCTTAATAATTCAGCTGGCATGATGATAGCATTTAACTGACCCCTCTGTCATTCTGCTGTTCCACATTCCACAAGATACAAACATTCCCCATCAAAGTAAAATGTTTGTTGATATGAATTATTCATTAATAGTAGTACTAAATCTAGTACAGCTATAGTCTAAGAAAATGTTTGCTGTTTTCTTTGAGGTCATACTCTGGTGAAAGCAATAATGCATGTGGGCTGGTTGGTTCTGGTTTTTCCTACATTGTGAGGACCAAATGACTCCCTAAAGATAGTAAAATCTGATATTACAGGCACAAAACAACAGTCCTCACAAGGAAAACAGCTTAATAAACATAGTAAATAATGTCTTAATGACAATGTTCAAACGCAGAACAGATTTATGCATTTGAGAATAGAAAATATCAGCTTAGTATAAAAACATTAGGAGTTGAGGATGACCTTCGTACAATGATAGAAAAAGATGGTAGTAATAATAATAGTAATAATAAATCTTGTTACATTTTCAGTCTGTTTCTTATACTGTATATTTCCTCTTATTTCTCTCTCTCTCTCTCTCTCTCTCTCTCTCTCTCTCTCTATATATATATACATTTTTTTTTCATGATTCAATTTACTAAGTTTAATCTTGTCTCTGGAGATACAGTCCTCAGCAATGCTGGAGGAACAAGTGTAAATTTGCGGAAAACTGAATGAAATTAAGCTTGACTTTTGAAAAAGTCACATTTGGTCTAAATTCTTATTTATGAGTGTTTCTGGGGCTGTCATATGTTCAGCTAAATTACATGAACTTTTTTTTTCTTTTATTTTTGGAGGAAAATCCATGCTGAGAATGTTGTTGATTCAGTGACAGACATGAAATATTAACAGCACAAGAGGCTGAAAATGGCAAGTCTAAAATAAACAGCCTCTATCTGAGTCACATCTACGGGTTTATAGGCCAGACTGCTGCTGGCACAGATGAAGCTTCCCTTAACTCATCTTTAAGTACCTGAGTCTGTACCCAGATTCCTTGACATTTCCCGAAAATGTGCCACTGGCATGCAGAAAATAGTTTAGTGTGTGAGGGTTTGTAGATTCTGATACTCTAAGCTGGTCCTATAGGACTTGCTGAGCTAATATGACTCCAGTGGTCAAATTCCTTCAGATGCTGCCAACAGTCTCCACCGCTGTGATCCAGTGATCTCCAGAGTTTAATCCTGTGGTCTAATTGCTTAATTAATACTGCGCTTTATGCTGAACTTTATGCAATGGCATTGTTGCACTTTTAAGTTTAATGATGTAGTTTAGTGGTGCATAGTCTGCATTTGATGTAGTTTAGTGCTGTTTTGTGCTCTAGTTTATTCATGCAGTCCATCGCTACAGTGTAACCATGCAATGTAATGTTATAGAATAATCTAATTTGGCTTGTGCTAACACATTTACACACTCTATTTGAATTTGTTTTGATTATCAGATAGCAGGACACTTGTGCCATTTAGTATCACAGTCCGGTGTGTGTGTGTGTGTGTGTGTGTGTGTGTGTGTGTGTGTGTGTGTGTGTGTGTGTGTGTGTGTGTGTGTGTGTGTGTGTGTGTGTGTGTGAACAGATGGCCATTAGCACTGAAAAGGATGAGTACAGAGCAACAGCAGATGAACAGAATGAATGAAAGAGAGAGAAAAATGAAAAACAATGAGAGGATGAAGGAGATACATGAGTTTCATGAGTGTATCATATGGTTTTAGCTTTGAAATTCTCTGAATTGTTTAATTTAGTCCAGGGCTGTAGAGTTTGGTATCCTGCCAAAGACTTCCGTTTTCCTATTTTTATTTTCCCAAAGTTCATTGATATGAATGCTTTGTGGCTTTTGGTAAGGGGTTTAAAAATGGTGTCTGTGGATCTCTGAAAAACAATAAAAGTGTAATAATAATAATTAGTTGTAGTAGTAGTATAATTAATGACATTTTCAGAATTGTACATTAAGGGGGTTTCATTCTGCTTTCAGAACACTGTCCATAAATCATGTTAATCAAAAAATATTTTCTTACAGTATATGGACCAGCAAAATACAAAATAAAAAAAAAAAAAAAAAAAAAAAATCCCTTTTTTATAATATTTCATATTCATCTATTAAAAAAAATAAAATAATATATATATAATATATATATATATATATATATATATATATATTACAATATAAATTGGGTTTTAGACATAAAAAAGAACTGTATTTATATTTTCCTTCACAAAGGGGATCATCATATTTGGTGGCCAATTACATAAAAAAGTAAGAAAACCCCTGGTTCATTAATATTAATTAAGGTCACATCTTTGCAAACAAATAAATAAAAACTAGCTTAAACTAGTTCACGGTGGTTGGTGATCATAGTTTGTCTCTCAGTCTGTTTTGCTGGTTGTAAATGGTTTTGAACCACTTTGCAGCTACTGTAAAATTTCCTGCTTTTACAGGCTAGGAGACCAGCTAGACTGGTCAGTTGAACACCAATTCAGAGTTGTCTAAACAGTGTTTACAGCAGGAATAACCAGTATATTCTTAATGATATACATGTACAGTATGTATAATATGTAATGTGTATGATAATTCCCCATGCAGATCATGTGGACAGATGTTACAGTGAGCAGAAGGTTTTGACAAATGCCTTATGTGGGTGTCCATGTGTGTGTCATACAGAATTAAACAGTGCTTGTGCCTGAACACTCATCACCCACAGCCATTCAGTTCACACCACACAGACAAAGGCAATCCAGACCTTGGAAAAGAAGCTTGTGGTTGCTGGTGGAACCTCTGTTATGTCTTACTTTAACCTGTGAGGCTGAGAGCAAACAAACACAGTGGGATTTGAGGTGAGAAACCAAGGGGAGGTTTATATTTTAAATTAAATAACAAGGGTTTACAGTGTTCATGGGGAAGTGTAGGTCAGGCTGTGTGGGGGGCGGTTAGGTCCAGAGGCACCGGACCAAGCGGTCATTGTCTCTGTAGGGGTCCTGCTATGTCATACCCTTCCTGGACTTTGAGGACACCTTGGTCATACATCTGGGAGACCCGTGCTGTTAGAAGGACATGTGGGAACCTTTATGGCACTGGTGATGAGGCTCTAATAAGTTCAGGTGCGCCTCATCACACACGGCCAGAAGTACACAGAAATAGTCCCCTTTTAGCCACCTGCTCCTGTCAGTCTGTAAAATGACAAATACAAAGTCTTCATGAAAACATCCAAAATGCTTTATAATGTGGTCTTATTATTTTGTCTGCTTTAAGCAAAGTAACTTCAGATCAGAATAATGTGTTCACATTCACTTATGATGAACTATTTTTATTGAAATATCAATATGGTTATTTCAATGGTATCCTTAAGACAACTGTTGATAAGTAACTTTGCACAACTACATGTCAACTAGCAGTCATTGGAGTATTAGTATGTCTGCTAAATATCTGCTAACACTTTATTTTGATGGTTCCCCAGCAGACATTCAACTGACTATAGGCAACTTTGCAAGTACGTCAGCTTATTCTACCTACCCCAACCTTAACCTAAGCCTACTAATACTCTAATGAGAGTTAGTTGGCAATCTTATAGTCAATAGACTAAGGGGACCATCAAAATAAAATGTAATGTAATATCAAACACACACACACACACACACACACACACACACACACACACACACACATGCACACCACACATTACATTTTATTATCACAAAGTATCACAAAAGTATCACAAAGTATCACAACTGATCTTAAACTAACAGCAAAATTAACATTAACCTCACAGAAAACACTCAAAATCATTCAACCACTCCTAACCACACACAAGATATAGTAAGATACTGTGCACATCTTAATTAAACAATGTCACGATATGAGATAAAATTAAGTGGATTTAATATGGTTATAATTGTGTTATAAATAATCACTCTCTTAAAAGTTATAACCACAAATGCGTAAGTCTTACAGTGTATTATAACTGTTGTTATGATTATTTATGAGATAATACAACATATTATAATTTTTTTTTTTTAATGCATTATGCATTCATTATAATGCCTTAAGAATACCCTTATAATGTATTATAAATATGGGCTTCATAAAAAGTGTTACCAAAAAACCTTCTGGAAAAAAAAAAAAAACATTTACATGGGAAGCAACATTTCTAATAAAATATTTAGAATATAATACAAAATAATTCCCATTAGAGAATAAATCTTGAATTTTATTTTTCTTGACATTTTTTTTTTTATTTAATTTACATCTGCTTTAAAAATTAGCTGTGCATACTCTGTAAATAAAAATATAAAATTTAAAATTTGAAAACAAAAAACAACCAATTATTATAAAATAATAATAATAAAATGATAATAATAATAATAATAATAATAATAATAATAATAATGCATTAGTAGTATGCACATTTTATGCAAACATGCAAGCTGTGCATTCATTCTAAATTATTTGATTACTGTCATTAGTATATAATAATAATTATTATTATCATTATTATGCTTTTATTTATAATGTCTGGGATGACTGGTACAGATAGGTAAAAATGGTGCAGAAATCAAACTTATCTTTAGACATCTAAGTGCAACTTGATCTTTTTCATCATGTCAGCATTTGGCTATAAACAAAAACCTTCCATTTAGATGCATTGCAGAATTCACCTGGTTTTCAGTCCTCTTTTTCCTTTTTCTGTGTGAGCCAGGATGTTGTGAGAGCTTACCACCAGTAATTAGAAAAGAAGAAAAAAAAAAAGTCATACCTATGCTGCTGCTTAATAATTAATAAAAAACAACAAAAAAAAAAAAAAAACAGAAAAAAAAAACATGAGAACAGAGAATGAAGACAGCAGGACAAATGGCTAGAGAACAGAATGATAAAATGGCAGCAATGATATCAGTGTTCACTGGCTGTATGGATCCTCTAAACACATTTATTCTCCAGTTCTGGATTTTTGAGAACACTAGAAAAAAAGGACTATTTCATAGCTGGCTGTGACCGTATCAGCACACCAAATGTGCCTGCCATCAGAAAGAGAGAGAGAGAGAGAGAGAGAGAGAGAGAGAGAGAGAGAGGACTAAACCAACTGGAAGTCATTTATTTTCAATGAGAATTGACAATTTCCAGCAACAGGAGAGATGGATGTGACTGATGATGTGATGTGGGTCATCCAGTATTTCAACAAATTTTGAGAAGGGTGATTCCTGTCATGCTTTATGTTTTCAAGTCCCTATCAAATATGCCTTAATAAATATTTGACCTTAATAATGTAATTATTTTTAACCTAATTATATTAATATAAGTATTTTTTTTTTCTTTCTTTTTTTGAACACCAAATTAGCATATTAAAATGCTTTGGTAAGTATAAGAGACTTTACTAGACTTTACTAAAAAAAAAAAAAAAAAAAAAAATCTTTAGACCATCACCCATCTTACCAACCCCAAACTTTTGAACAGTAAATCTAAGCTAAGTCTTAAAAATAAATGAATGATGTCATTGTTCTGTGTGATTTATCTCTGCCCACATACAGAGATTTAATAAAAAATGGTGCATTGAAAACCATGTCAGAAATACTTTGATAATCATTCATCTTGTTCATGATATGATGCATTATGCACTGCTGCGATTTATAAACAAACACTTTTCCATACAGAAAGCAGCACGAGAACTGATTCCTTGTCGAAATAGAATGACATTTTCAAGTTATTTTTCATATTTTCAAAAGTTATGGGCAGTATAAGCACAAATCCAGCACAAATCCAGCAGTATAAGCACAAGCGACCAAGTGATTCAGCGACCTGACGACCCCCAACGATTAAACTGCGCTCAGTGTGAAAGGGGAAAAAAGTCCATATATACTCAATGCAAGTATATATTTATTAAGAATATTTTATTAAGTACACCCACTGTGAGGTAAACGGTGCAGAGCAGTTCAAGCATGGTTTAAAAGACCCATCTTTCCTCCACTCAAAACACCCCACAGAGTGCTGCTGAGAGACACTCCAGTGAGAAGATACTGCAGCACATACAGTAATTTCATTTCTATTTTATCAGCAGTATAAAATGATGCAGCCTCTAATGGCTTATAGCCCATCAAATTAATGTCTGTCATAAAGCTGCATTCACTGAAGGATTTGGGCTAAAACTGACAGTAACAGCTGCAGTAATTGTACCATGAGTGAACATTGCCCTTCACTCTCCTTAATAAAACCGAAAATTGCTAATTTTTGAAACATTTATTTGAACATGATTCAATGAATGGAAACTGGCGTAGAGAATTAGTTCTACGATAATTTACTTTGGCACAAGCATAATAATATGCATGTTCCAATTTTTTTAAAGACAACTTTAATAGTGGCATTTAATCTGAGCTCTTAAAGGTAATTGATACAGTGGAAAATGCTGTACTTGTTCTGCTATTTCCTACTGTTTTAACAATAGCCTTAAATTGACTATAGCTGGCTATGAAACAGGTTCACTAGCTTACTTGCCCTCAGTACACTGATTCTTAATATTGTGATGAAATAGAAGTAGCCACAGATCTTTTCTTTAGTACTTGTTACATACATTGCACGTTACATAGGTCGGGGACTTGCTTTTATCCATCAGTTGTTGAGGATGGAGGCAGATCTGAACATGATCTTGCAGTCGATTATAAGAAAGGGGCGGCGTTTAAGCAGACTAAATGAGGTCATTTGTTTTGTGTTTCACATGTTCATTATATCCATTCAAATCGTTTATTTGACCAGAAGAAGAAGAAGAAGAAGAAGAAGAAGAAGAAGAAGAACATGAAGAAGAAGAAGAAACAGGACTTAACTATGCATAATAGCATTGACAACAACACACATTTAGAAAATAGATTTTCAGTTTATGCTGACATGGTTAGCCTCATATTGAAAAGTACAACATTTCATTTAAAACAGGTGAGACACCATTACCACTATCAAATTGTTTTGAGTATGGCTTCAAAATGATTTTTAAGTTTAAGAAGGTGACCTAGCTAGCTTCAGTGCCACAGAGCTGGCGTTTGTTATTATTATCATTAGACTTGGAAACCTACTGGTTTTCTTTTTAGAAAATTGGGGGTCATTTGTTTTGTGTTTCACATGTTCATTATATCCATTCAAATCGTTTATTTGACCATTTTGAATAAGTGGAGGGTTGCTTCACAACCAGTTTGAAAGTTCCATTTTACTGGTACTAGGGAGTGAAATTTGACAATCATATGCAAATGTCAGTGGTAGTGGAAAGGCGGCTTGAAAATTTTTAAAGCAAAAAAACCTCTTAAAGCTCAATTGAGATGTTCATGACTCCTAAGAAGCATAGAAATACATTTTCCAGATGGTCTCTGGTTCATTAAAAGGCCTAAATCATCTATTTGACAGCTGTGGAAAATAATTCAAGCGCTGAGTTTCACTTGACATTTTGAAAGATTAGATTAATTTATAGGTGCCTCCCCCCAACCCCACCCAGCATTAATCCACCTTTCTATCAGACTCTATCTCTCCTTGTGTGTTTGACGGAAGGTGAAACTATCAGTCAGCAGCCGTGCCGATCAATCGCTTCGATCGAGCAGCCGCAGTCAGGCCTATTCATCACTTCAGCCCTGTTTTTTTCTTCCTTTTCATCCCTCCTTCCCTTCATTCTCCATCTCTCTGCTCCTCTGGGGATAGTTGTGCAGGTGTTTGACCCTTGTGAAACCAGAATAAAAGCTACTTATTCTCTCTCTCTCTCTCTCTCTCTCTCTCTCTCTCTCTCTGTCTGGATGTGCACAGAACGGTTGTGAGGATGTGTGTCAGGTGTCACAAGGAAGCTGGCAGACATGTTGGCACAAGTTTCTGATGTCTGTCCTCTATGTGTCCTGAAGGCAACAAAACCTGTTCGGGATGCTATAACTTGTCAAGAGTTTTGCGAGCAGGGCAGGTGTCCTCTTTCAGGGTTGAAGCCATCCATCTCACTTAAGCACGCACACATACACATACACACACACAAGTTCTGCTGGAGGTTGTGGTTGGAGTTGGTGAACTGTGCAGAGATTTATCCAGCATAACCCTGCTGATTTCAGAGCTTTTCGGAATTAATGCTGCCACCCTCTCATGCCTGCACACTTTCAGCATCTTGCACTCCGGTAATTTTACAGTTGCTTGCAAATTGAGGCCGATCAGCATCAAACTGCAGTTAATGGCATTAACTAGAAGACTAGTTTTGCTCACTCATTCAGCCTTGCTGCTTAACTCATATAGTCAATGGTCTTTTTCCCCTTGTCTGGCAGTTTTAGAACTGCTAATCACTATACATTACATCCTCATTAGAAACTCCCCAAATGAAGCAAATTTGCATACTTTGAAAAATCCACTTGGAAACAGATTGCATGTTTCTTGTAATTAATGCTGTCTGCAACACATAGCTGTCCCATAGTTATGAACACAGCTGTGTTGATGAATGTAAATAGTTTTAATCAAGGGAAAAAAATGATGAAACTAAAAATTGTTTCTGAACGATTATATTATAAAATATTACAATTGAAAACATCCGTTTTCTATATACAATTCATTTTCATGTATTTTAATATTTAATTTAATATATTTTAAAATGTATTTATTCCTGTGGTGGCAAAGCTGAATTTTCAGCAGATCCTTCAGAAATTATTCTGATATGCTGATTTGGTGCTAAAGAAACATTTCTTATTATTATCAATTGCTACTTAATATTTTTTTGTGGAAAGCAAGATACTTTTTTCAAATATTTTGATAAATAGAAAGTTCAAAAGGACAGAATTGATTTGAAATAGAATGTTTTTAAAACTTTTTTTTTTTTTCACTTTTTGTCAATTTAATGTGTTCCCTAATAACTATTCTAAGCTGTAAATATAAAACTATAAAAAGAATAAGTATTCTTTTGCAAGTTCTCTTAGTCTTTTAAATAACAACTTACGTAATAATAATGTTTACATTTGTCATGTTGAAATCACATCTTGTGGAGAATGTCATTAAGTTTTAGACTGAAAAAGCATAAAACAGTAGCTGTAAATCCAGTGGCTCCAAGGAAGGGTTAAATCTGCTACAGATGAGATTGTCATTTATGTCTACCCTCCCTGTTGTTCATTCGTCATATCCAGGAGTGCTGCAATAGCAATAACTATTATTTTATTAGAGCAATTATGGTTAAATCAGTGATTATTAATCTCAAGTTTGTTTAACTGGAGGGCCTCAGGTTTTAATAAATGAAAGGAGACAAGGCTGAATGGTTAACAGCCTTCATAAATACTACAGAAGCAGTGTAGACCTTAGTATTTAATAAATGGTCTACTAACTTCACAGAACTCTCTCTGCTTTATCTCCTCATTTAAATATGAAGCTAAACCCTAAGGGCCCCTCTCTCGCTCGCTCTTTAATTTCACTTATCCCTTTTTTTAAATCAGTTTTATTTTATCTTTGGAAAGTTGTTTTAATATGTCTACATATTATTTCTTTCTCAGCAAGAATGTGTAACATCAATTATTCAATGATGACAGAACTGTTAAATAGGTTAACATTCATTATGAGCTTACTTCCTCTAAGAAGATTAAATTGAAACAAAAGCAGGGATAGAAAAGTGTAGATTTGGATAATCTACCCAGACCGGCCGTGTTCATTTGCGAACGCTAAATCACCTGTTTATGAGAATGAATGGGGCAGTTATATAGGCGCTATATTTTCTGGAACACCTTTTAAAAGTTCCCTTAGCCTTCTGGCATTTTAGACAACTAGGTTTGTGTACCTGCTAATTAGCATGCTGGTTAAGTTGATCCATGAAAGCTGAGGTTTATTTTGCCATGGTGCACGTAATATGTAATGTGAGTTTTGTCACGGGAGTCTCAGGCATTCATGCTTGCTCTGCGAGTGTGGATGCAGTGGAGAATAACAGGCAAAGGCCAGGCTAAGCACAAATGCTGGCACATGGAGGAGAAAGCACTAAGGAAATGGAGAAAGAGACGCCTGTAACTGGAGGGTTAACACATCGACAATGGAGCACCTCTGATAATTTACAGTGAGCTGTGTCTGGCTGGCTGATATACCAAATGGAAGCATAATTCTGTCCGATCAGGCTGAAAAGCCATGGCTGACAGCTTATTGCTGTTGGCCAACAGGGGATATGCATCACTCTCTTGCTTTCGCCCCTTTATGCCAGAGTCCTATGTTCTTTGTGCTCTGTTGTTAGCTTTACCATAGAGATGGTATACAATCATTCTTTCATTCGCAGTATTTCTGTCATTGTCCATGAATGACTTCTCAACTTGAATCAAAACACTTGCCCTCAATGTTTAAATAACATTTATATGCATCACACAGTCAATATGTTTAATAAATGGGTGTTTCTATTATATGTCCCTCAACTTTTTATATCCCAGGGGTTGATTGTTATTAAAACAGCCAATTTAAAATTGTAGCTTGCAAAATGAAAGTTACATTAAAACTCATTGAAAACTTTCACCCATGTCATCATCGTTTATTTTTGCTACATTTCAAAAGCTACTTATGACTTTATTTTATTATTTTACCCTTTTCCAAGAAAAGAAAAAATAGATTATTACATTTAAAACTCTTAAGATCTAAACACAAAGTGAAACCATTTCAATATTTACTGAGTAAAATATCACTTGTATAACCTAAAAATATTATTGCCCCTAAGTTTAATTAACAGTTAGTGAAAGTTATTACAAATTAAAAAAAAGCAAAAAAAAACAACAAAAAAGAAAAAAAAAAATAAATATAAAAAAGATAAATATCACTTGTGAACCTAATATTTTTAATGTGCATCATCTCCAGTTAAGTTGCAGTTTTGTTCAATTATAGAAAAGTGTGAAGTTCATTTTGGGCCAAAAGTGCCCATAGTCAAAAAACACCCAGCTCTTTCCCCAGTCAGATACCTGTACTGTATTTCTCTCCATATTTTTGTAAAGGAGCTCTATACATCAATAGTGGTTAGAGCAGAGACACATCCTGCCTTTTCAATATGTGGATACAAGCCAGAAAACCTGCATTCTATCAAACAGCTGCACAGATGTATTCAGCCCAGAACTGTTCATTTTCAAAACAATATCACAATATATCCACTATTTCCAAAGCCTTGTCTGAGTTGACTGTGGCTGCATGGAATCCCATTGCAGCTCAGCTCAGAGGTGTATAGCTGCACACATTGGAGTCTTATGACAACAGTAATGGTTCTTGGCAGACAGGGTTGGCAGATGTTCATCAGACATTCACATTGAGATTAGTGCTGGATGCCTGTTAAGAACTTAAGATCTATTGATAATCTGAGCAACAGATCTTTGACTAATGGAGTCTAAATACAGTATGTTCTCTATCCACAGCAGCAGTCCAGTACTTGACACTTTTGTAAACTAATAATTTTCCAGAAGCATAAGCGGATATGAACATCCCGGTAATGACGAATGATGTTTAAATGGCACCAGAGAGACGGATGCTTTTTCTACGAGAGAAAGTCTCTTTGTCTGTAGATGAACATGGGCTGCTTGTGTGGTGAAGTGTTTATTTTATGATATTTTGCAGTGTCTTTTAAATTGTGTTTTGCAAAGTCTTCAGACTCAAATGTAGGCCCTAGGCAGAGAATGAGTGAGAGACAGAAAGAGAGAGAGCGCAGGAATATGAATGGAGTGTTTGTTAGTCAGTACAAGTTCTCTCCTCAGAGATCAGACATCATTTGAACGTGGTGCAGCAGTTCATTCATCATTAATTAGTAGAGCCGTGTGAAACAATATCTCTCTGTATTACTTACCTGAGCAGATGCGAGTGTGTGTGTCTATCAATCTATGCCTAATTTAACTCAACATGTTTTTGTTGTCAAGAGAGTAAGTGCTCAGACAGCCTCTGTAAAGATTTTGTGGTCCAATTATACATGCTTGGATGATTTTTTTTTCTTTTGAGTATGTTCATATTAACACATGCACACGCATACATAAACACTTTCTAACAAACAAGTTTGTTGTTGTGTTAACTAACAGTGTGACTATTACAGTTTTCCTGTGTGTGTGTGTGTGTGTGTGTGTGTGTGTGTGTGTGTGTGTGTGTGTGTGTGTGTGTGTGTGTGTGTGTGTGTGTATCTGGGTCCAAAATTAAAGGGATCTGTCACGCAAAATTAAAATTCTGTCATCTATATCTATCATTTACTCACATTCATGGTTTTTCTGACTGGTTTTCTTTCTTCTGATATAAAAGTGCAAAAGAAGTCCAGACAACTTGTGTGCTATATTTCAAGTCTTTTGAAGTAATTTGAAGTTGTTAAAGGTTGTTTCTCACACAAAGCTATGGCTTCAAATGATCTGGAATAAAGTCTGAGCTACTGTTTTGATATTTTCTTCATACACACACACACACACATATATATATATATATATCGTTGTTTATAATTTCTACTTTATTGTTTGAAAGTCATACAGGTTTGGAATAACTTGAGGGTGACTACTGTAAATAAAAACTAGCTATGAAAAAAAAATTACTAGCCATTTTACTTAATCAATACATTGCAAGAACTGTTCGACTATCAGATCCAATCAGATATTTTTTTCAGCATGATTTGCCCAAACAACATGGTTGACTCAATTATTTGATGAACAAATAACTATCATGATATTGCACATCTTTTAGCGTCTTCTACACTGGTGGACAATTTACAATTAGATGTTTTCCTCTAAAAATCTATTTGGTGATACATACTGTATGTGTAATACTCCTCACATTATGCCATTAAAATTAATCACAATGTGTTTCCATGTTTTGTGACAGTTTGTGTTTCACTGTGCTGCGAGTGCCAGAATGAAGAGAAAACGGCTAAATAATACCATCGTTATAAGAATAAATAACAGTGCAAAGGGGTGTAAAACAAAAAAATAAAAAAAGGAAAAATCAATATATACTGTATATAGAGAGAGACATCATCATTCACTAAACAGAAGTCTTTGAGCTAAAGGAAAATGTTTTAAATTAGTCTTTCCTGGTAGCCAACCTTGACTGTGTGCTTGAAAAAAAAAATAATAATAAAGAAATTGACCAGAACATTCTGATTTTTGCCAGGGCATTATTTGTTAAGTTTACTGACATTTCCTTTGACCCTTTCCTCTCCTTTAATCCCTTAAAACAAAACATAAATCAATGCATAATTCATAATACTGGTAAAACACATGAAAAGTCATTATGAAAATGTCTTTATAAAAACAGTACAATGGGCCCTATTTTTAAGGAATTTTGAGTGAACAAGCTTGATGCTTGGTGATCGTTCTATAAACAACTGTTTTTATAGTTAGTCAGCAAGAAAATAAACTGCTGCTAAATTTAAAGTTTAAAATGGGATGTAAATAAATATAAACCAGCTTTGTAGCTGTACAGTATATGCTGTAGTTCTGATTGTTTCTGTGTGGGGTGGGTTGGGGCTCAATAGCAGCAACAACAGTGTTGACTGTTGAATCAATAAACACATGCACTCTGAGTCCATCAACTTTATAAACTATTTATGGTGTGTCAGACATTGTGGCTTAGCTACTTTATAAACTATTTATGGTGTGTGTCTTTGTATGTTTTTGTAAAAAAGTTGACTCTCTAATGATAGATTTGAAGTTGCTGCCCAAACCTTTGTTGTGGTTACAACATGAAAGAGGAAAAGAGGAACAGAGGTGACATTGGTGGGAGGTTACAATATGTCCCTAGTTCACATAGCAGTTGGTCAGGGTTTGGCCAGTTAGGGTTATGTTCGTTAGTTAACCCCTAAAATCACACTATTACTGGGGCAAACAGTTTTCAACTTGCCAGTAAAGAAGCAGTGTATTCTGACAGACAAATAAAACTTAAAAAAACTAAATTAAATTAAATCATTAAATTATAATAAATTATAATAAAATACAACAATAAAATAAAAGAAACATAATAAAGCATAAAATCTTTCATCTGTGCTTTAATTTAACAGTTTATGGCAATACAGCTGAAAATACACTGGAATAATTTTTGAAATCTGTTCACCTGCCATTTCATACACAGTTTACACTCTTAATAGTCCCCAAAAAACAAATTATACACACGCAGCAAACAGACAAAAATATCAATTTTACACTCTTAATAGTCCCCAAAAAACAAATTGGACACTCAAAATATGAAAAGTATAAAACATATCTACTGTACTTTAAAATAATGAAATATTTACAATTTAAATGTTGCTTGCAAACAACTATTTTTCTTTTCAAAATTTATCAGAATAAATGGCTTCAGTTGAATGGTCATCTATGGAAAAAGATGCTCTTTGTTGTCAGATGGTGTGGTTATGACATCTACCAGCAGGGTCTAATGGGGTTAGCCTGGACCGGTAAAAAACTGACCCCTTCTTTTACACCTGGCATCAAGTTCAATTTTCAGCTGATCCAAGCGTTCAGGTGAGGCAGAACACTGTTTACACTTGGTAGTACCATGCATCTCATATGTTTGGATTTTGCAAGGGTCACTGATTACACTATACAGTTCAAAATAAGTTTTTTTTAAAGAAGTCTCTTATGCTCACCAAAACTGCATTTGATCAAAAATACAGTAAAAACAGTACTGTTAAAGTTTTTGACTCTACTAAAGCATAAAAATACCATAATATTTTTGCAGATATTTAAGAAACATGCTTAGTTAACATGTTTATCTGAAAAACAATGCTACGGTCAGTTATTCTCCTTTGTGCATTCCGGGCCAGAATATTGGTCTTGTGAAACCGCCCACTTCCAGTTTACCCAACTGTATTTCTGCACCCCGGGTTGCCAGTTGCCAGAAAACTCAACGTATTTCATTTAATTCATGGTCAAGTGCACTCGTTCCTGTTGGTATCATCAATCTGGCAACCTGCATGTGCAGTCTGAGGAGAAGGGGCCGGGTGAAATAAACCCTCTCCAATATTTGTAATTTGGACTGCAATACCTAGTTCAACCACTCAGTGACAATCCTACATACCACACCTTTAAATATTATTACAATTTAAAATAACTGTTCTATTTTAATATATTTAAAATTGTATTTAATTCCTGTGATGGCAAAAAAAAAAAAAAAAAAAAAAAAAAATCAGCAGTGTAACATGATTCTTCAGAAAATATTTTTTATTTTAATCTTCTGTAATTGTTCTAAAAATATCAATAGAGTATTTTGCTATTGCAGCAGTTATAGATCCATCCATGCTAGATATAGGTCCAGGTCACTAAAGACCCGAATATGTACAGTAATATTGACTGGGGAAACATTCATGCATGTAGGGGTTAACGTTCTTGTGGAAGTTTAAATTCTTCTTCAAAAAAAAAAAAAAAAAAAAATTATTTTTGTTAAAATCAGCACATAGCCAATACTTCTTTTTTTTTACACACATACTACACATATAATGTGGTCACACGCTTTCTCTTGACTTTTGTCACAAAACATTTTGGACCCCATTTGCATCTGCAATTGTAATTTGATCTCTATGATGTGTCAAGGTGTAAACAGACAGATAGACAGATAGACAAACATTAATTTCCATCCTTACCTTGAAATAGTTAAAACGTGAATGAGTTTTAAACCTCCATCTCCACTGAAGGTCTTCAGTTCTACAGCATTACTCATTGTCAACCATCCACAGCAGTAAATGTGCATGAAGCACTTTATCACTGCTGAAATTTTGATTCTAGTCCAATGTTTTAATGCAGAGCATGGAGAAATACATCAATAGCACTGTGAAAAATACTCGATTCCAAAGGGACTGGCTGTGTGTGTGTGTGTGTGTGTGTGTGTGTGTGTGTGTGTGTTGTACTTTAAGATATGTGCTCTATATCAAAGATAAAGCTTGACACAGTAGATTACACACATCACACAACATCTTCAAATCTGATCACACACAATTATGACTCACACACTGGGAGCCACAGAGGACTATGTGACACCGTGTCATTTTCCTACAGTGTAGGACTGCTTAGACATAGCTTGAAAAGAGAGGATGGCCTCCTTCCCTTATTTTATAAAAATCTTTGCTGAGCTAGCCTTTTGGAGATTGTGCTTTCTAATCAGTTTGAGTGTGGCAAGAACATGGTATACTTCTCTCTGCTGAGATCTAAAGCTCTGATCTACAGCTTTGAGAGAGAAAGAGAGGGGCAATTCACTTCCTGAGGGAGTCATCTGCTTTACGCTGATGTATTGGGGGTTGTGGTGTTGTTGTGAAGTACAGACACACACGCTCAGTGAAGATGCTCTGCTGAGTGCATATGGGTCTCTGGAGTCTCAGGCTTTGTGATGTGAAGTGGGTCAAACAGGGCTGTTACTGGGAGCAGTCCAGAAATCCGCAGGGGATTCTGCTCCCACAGCTCAAACACGACGGGCTAGTACCCCTAATACTGCAAGCTGCAAATCACTAATACTGCTAATGAAGCTACGCATTTATACTGCTGCTTATACTGTTCCATACTCCGCTAACACCTCTGCTAATACTCTAAATGCTAGGCTAATATTAATAATACCACACACAGCTAATTATGCTGCATGGGTAACACTAATAATACTGCATATAACTATGCAGCGCTAATTATAATGAATCACTAAAATTACCAACACCGCACACAAT
This sequence comes from Cyprinus carpio, assembly GCF_018340385.1. Classification (NCBI taxonomy): domain Eukaryota; kingdom Metazoa; phylum Chordata; class Actinopteri; order Cypriniformes; family Cyprinidae; genus Cyprinus; species Cyprinus carpio. Next base: position 13,383,927 of record NC_056579.1, on the reverse strand, counting down.
GATATAGAGTGCTAATTATTATTATACTGCATATACAACATTACCAATATCACACACAACTATACAGTGGTAAATATACTACATTGCTAAACATAACACACGCAATGATACAGTACTAATTATACTGCATAGCAAACAATAATAATACTGAACACAGCTTTAGTTCTGACACTACATACCTAACATTAATAATAATGCATACAACTATACAGTGCTAATTATACTGCTTTGCTAACAGTCATAATACCACACATGACTAGTGCTAATTACACTGCATGTATAGCTAACATTAATAATACTGGACACAACTATACAGTGCTAATTATACTACATAGCTAACATTAATAATACCGCATTAAAAATACAAAACTAATAAAAATACTACATAGCTAACATTAATAATACCGCATACAACTATACAGTGCTAAATATATTACATAGCTAACATTAATAATACCGCAAATAATAATACAGAGCTAATAATACTACATAGCTAACATTAATAATACTGAATACAACTATACCGTGCTAATAGCTAACATTAATAGTACCCCACACAACTATACAGTGTTAATTATACTGCATATAGCTAACATTAATAATTCTGCACAGGTCTATACAGAGCTAATATGCTAACATACAACACATTAGTAATACCACGTTAATAATACCACACACAGCTAATTACACTGCATTGCTATAAAAGGGCTACACAGAGCTAAGCAATGCTGATTATACTGCCTCAGAAATAATACTAATAGTACAGCTTACAGTAATGATTATATTGCATTGCTAATTTTAATTCTAATACAACATAGAGCTAACAACACCACTCATAACTTGCACCAATAGCAACATTAATACAGAGCTAACAGTATGGTTTTATGCTGTGTATAAATATAGAACTAGGTTACACTTTATTTCGATAGGTCACTTTAGACATTCTACTAACTGTAAGTAACTTGCAACTACATGCCAACTACAAATGCTGTAATGATATATACACTAAAATTAGGGTTAGAATAAAAAAATTCAAAAAAAAATTAAAAACAATCAAAAAAACATCTGTTGAGTGACCATCAAAACAAAGTGTTAACAGATATTATCAGACAGTCTACTTATACTATAATGACTTCTAGTTGACATGTAGTTGCAAGGTTGTTTATAGGTAGAAGAATGTCTAAAGTGGACTAACAAAATAAAGTGTTACCCAGAACTATTAAAATTACACACAGTTAACAGTGTGTCTATTACAATGAAAAAGATCCCCTGTATCTCTAACACAATATAGACACACTCTACATCTACATCTATTTTGAGAATAATATAAAAGTTATGGTCTACTGCGAATAAATGTATATCATAAAAGTGAATGTTTCTGCTGGGTGAATTTTAGTCTTTTATCTTCTGGAATGTTCTGTCTGTGCCTTTGATATTGTTTAATGGAGCTAACTCTCTCTCTCTCTCTCTCCCCTCTTCCTCCATGGTCCATGGAGACACACACACACACACACTCTGATTTCAAGAACATTTAATGAAATGCTTTTACGGAGGATTACTTCCTCATAATGGAGGTGTTTTCCCTGTTCCTCCATGGTCCATGGAGAGTCATTAGTTTACGCAAAGCTCTTGCCATGTGCGTTTAGACCGGCTCCCCCTACCGAGATATCTCTGTCTAATTACAGAGCCACTGAGGGCCAATACAGGCATCAGCAATTTGTAGTCCTGCTCACACACATCCTCGGCAGGGAAGAAGAGTAATAGTAGATTTTGACTGCAGGAACATTTTAACAGGCTCACCTGGTTAAAAGGCTAACCTTTGTATTAGTAGCACTTCAGAAATAGTTGCCTCTTGTCAAAATTAACTATCTTTTTATTAAAAGACATTTAGTTAACCTTTTGGTTTATAAATGTAAAACCATTTATTCATGATCATTATTAGAGAAAGGCTGCATATAGTAAAAATGTTTGTTTCTGTGAAGATGACACAATATAATTGACAAGGACTGTCTATTTTCTATACTATCATGCTACTGAATCATATGTGTGTCCTATATATGCATATTCTGTCTCTAAGTTAATTTAATGTACAATTAGCATCAGGGACATCAGGGAAAAGAAGTATTGTATTATGTTTATTACAGTCTGGTGGCCAATGCCAAAATACCAATAAAACTACAAAAAACCACTAAAACACCACTACATCAAAAACAAACAAAGCATATATCTCCTCTCCCCTCTCACTCACTTTCTCTTTAATCTTTCGTTTTTACAGATAGAGCTGCTGATGAAGGTTCTCTTTCATCATTCTCTCTGAATACATTTAGTTTGAGGAGATGATACTGTTGAGCAGCAGATATAATCAAAGACAAGTTTGACTTCACTTAGTTCTCTGTTATTTCATCTTGACCTGACTTCTCAAGCAACATAAGTATATGACTTTAAAACACATTTTAAAAATACTTCTGTTGCAATGTCATGGAAAATACATTCACAAAATCTCAATGAGTCATTTAAAACCTGCAGAGTCATGACTGCTTACACTGAGCTGTTTATTTCGTTGGGATGCTGTGTTGTACAATAAACCAGCTGGAGTGTTGGCAGGGCAGGTTTAACCTGTAACTATGGAAACTGTGAGAGCAGTGTGTTTGCAAAGGTGTTTGCTCGTATGGGGTCGGTGAGAGTCGGTTCTGTCCTATTGCCATGTTGTCAATACTCTGCTGTCAGTTGGGAGCTCTAAATCCATTCATTAGTTTCACTCTGTGATTTCTCCTAAAAACCTCAGACACCTGCATACACATATACAAAACTTCTGCTTATATTGAATTCTCCAGAAAGACAAAAGAGGAAAAAAATATAAATATAAAAGAAAAGTTATTTGATAAAAATATCAGAACCTCCTGATATTTCCTTCTGAACCTCCAAAACAAGAATTAAAAAGTATATACTAAATAATAATAAACTAATATAAAATATAGTAAGTAAAAAAAATAAAATAATAATAATAATAATAATAAAAATTGCCATGTATAAGAGACCAGATCATTTTTCAAAAAATGTAGTCTAGTGGGTAGAGAATACCCGATGAGCAGAATGGACAGCTGTGAGGTGTAGGGAATGTGCATGTGTCCATGTTGTTGTTTGTTTGTTCATGCATACATATGTTTCATCATTGATAAAAAGAAAAACACAACATCTCACCATCACCACCACCACAGCAGCAACATAGAAACCCCCACAACACTTCACAGGAAGTGATGTGTCAGACACAAAACAGAGGCATGACTGTCAGCTCATCATCACACTCACATTGCATCAGTCCCTGTGCATCAGAGGCCTCCTGAAAGCTTCCAGACAACTCAGAGGAAATAAAGGTGTTTTGGAGCAAAGTCTACATGCGTCTCATGTTGTAGGATTTGGATCGAAATGCTATGTTTGGAATGGAATAGTAGTGTATTGCTTATAGCACACAAGATACTGTTTACTGCATACTGTAGTATGTGAAACTGTAAAGAGCTGATTCACCCCCCCCACACACACACACACCCCCCCAATAAGGTGTTTCTACTTGATGAAAAATATTACCTAGTAACCTAGTGCAGCCAGGCTGATTCATTCATTTATTTTTTATTCATTTATTTATTTTTTTATTTGTATTTTGACAAATAAAATATAGCTGCATTAAATGTTTCCACATGAAGGACACTAGCAAATAAAAAAGTCAGAAAGATATCTTGCTTCTGGTTTATCAAAGTATAAATGAAAAGTAAGTTTAGTGAAATGCATTGTGAGTGACATATTGCTTACTCCATATTACACAGTTTGTCAAAGAATACTGGTATTCCATGCATATACAAAATGCAAAATAAAAACTGCAGTTTATATATATATATTAATAAATATATATAAATAAATATTTACATTTTTACAGTTTGAAATTTAATAATTTGAGAGTTTGTTATTACAAACATATAGTCTACTAGACCATTAGAATAGAGATCCTCATAACCTTTGCATTTTCCCTACACATAAAATCCTTAGCCTATTACAAAGCCTGAGGCATTGATACAAACCTGTCTTTTCGCCCCATCTCACATTTTTCGCTGCTGAGGTGTTACTGGGAGAAATCCAAATGCACACAAACAAATACAAAGATGTCCCATGCAAATCAGTGATCAAAGAAAGTCCATGGAGCAAGACTGTCATTGCCGATACCCTATTTTTCCAACATAAGGGACCAGGTACTTGTCTGGGGGGGTGTGTGTGTGTGTGTGTGTGTGTGTGTGTGTGTCTGTGTGTGTGTGTGTGTGTGTGTGTGTGTGTGTGTGTGTGTGTGAGTGAGTCGCAGTAAATGTGCCTAATTTTCCCTCTTAATTGCCTTGTGTGAAATTCAGTGGGCTTTTACGAGTCTCTGATCATGGCTCTTCTCAGGTGCTAGATTAATCTCACAGAGGTTTCAGAGCAAGCAAAGAACTAACACAGCTTGCTCCATCTCCCACAGTCTGAGTGTATGCGTTCCTGGCTAAATTGAGCCAGTACATACAGATGAAAACCGCAGAGTGTGAGCAGGAGCAGAGTGTTATGAGATGGATAATAATAATTAAATGTATTATAATATAACAAAACAAACAAATGCAATTTCACAAAAAAAGCAGTTTGATAAGAAAGTCTTGATGAATGGACTGGATTTGGCTCAAAGGACTGTCTAGATGTATGGACTCCAGACTTAAAACTATCACATTGGGGAAAGAAGATGAAGGTTGGCAAAAATACGTGTCTGATGGAATGAGGTAAATGGCAGCTTAAGTACTCATGTGATTAAAGAGTTCTGTGGCTTTTAGGCCATAACTATTAGCTTTATATAGTGTATAGCAAGTGTCATGGATAACCAAAACATTTTTCAAAATAGTTTGTTTAATGAACTTAATTGAATTAATGAAAACATTTCCAGGTAATTAGTTTAGGTCTGTACAAGTTCATCTAAACAGATAATGTTTTGTCAAATCAGCTTAATATAATTAAATTACCTGTGTTAATAAGTATCCATAACATGTTAGCAAGCTAAAGACAATTAGATTTATTACTATTATATGTAACATCAGATAAGCAAGTAAGAGGAGATAGGTCATTGAATAAAGACATAAGCAAAAAATTACCAAACATAAACCCAACCAAAATCCAACCATCATCAATCCTAAACAAAAAACAACAAAAAAATAATAAAAACCATAATAAAAAATCTGATCAATTATACAACATAACTGAACAGGTCATTCTCTTTACAGAAAAACACATCAACTTACAGTTAATTTCAACATTACTTTTAAAATGCAGTCCCATGTAGAGCATGCTGGGAACTACAGAGCTCAATTTTACAAATTTACATGGACTGAACAATTAAATTAAGTTTTGACAAAATGTTCAACAATTGTGTAGCTTCAGCTCATTTTAACAAAATAATAATAATAATTATTATTATTATTATTATTTATTTATTTATTTTTTTGTGCAGTGTTTGATGCATATTTGATACAAAATACATATTTTTGTCCAATAAAATTCCCTTCACATTAATGTACCCTTATACTGCCACTAATAACAGGTAGCGAATCATGGTAGCAAATGCACAAGGCTTTTGAAATATTCCACCCAAACTTTGTTTTGATAAGAAATACATCATAATTAAGCAAACTGTTTTTCAAACAATTTAGTGGGGTGTTTACAGAGCTCAAGACTGACTAAAATGGCAACAAATGCGAGAAAAAGTTAAACCTAGTAGTCTATAAAAAAAACTCTGGGAAAACTACATACAACAACAAACATAGTATGCATGGTGATATCCAATCCCTGAACAAAACTTCTTTAAATATCAGTTCTTTTAAAATTATTCAATCATTAAGATTCAGTCTGAAAGAATTTTTTTTTTAATTGGCTCATGAGTTGGTGGTTTTGATCAGAATTTCCGTGTCAGTAAATCATCCAAAGACAATAGTTGTCACATGACTCACTCACCGAACCATTTTTCCATTATGTCCGATTCTAAATGACTTGGCAACCATTAGTGTGATGTGTTTACTTTCGCTTTGTGATGCTTACATTCAAATATTTTGCAGAAAATATTAAAGGATATTTTTAGCACAGTGAGGTCCAGTTGTAAGGTTGAATCGACTGTAAGGTCAACAACAACCATTTACTAAATGTTCTAGTCCAGTTAAATAGTTATCTTAAACTTCAATGATGACATTATGATTGTGTATACTTCCCTCCCTAAAAATCTACCATTTCCAGTCTGTAAAATGACACCTTACTTGAGCCACAACTTATAAACTGTAAAAAAAAAAAAAAAAACACTGTGAAAAGCTATGTTTTAGAGTCGCCTCACACACTTCCATGTGAATTAAAGTGACATGTGAAAGCAATCCAAGCACACATCTCTCTCTCCCCTCAACTAATCTGAGGAAGAATATTGAAAAGGTCATGAAGCTCTGTGGGACTTTATTAGTAAACCATGTCTGAACTTCGCCAGACCTTCTGTCTCATTTTCTCACTGTGCCGAGCAGACATCACTTGGGAGGCATGAGAGCAGCAGGGAAAAAAAGAGATTCAGAATAAAGATTCAACACGTAGGCCTATTTTTTGAAGTATATTTCATTGGGCTGTGAGAAACATTAGCCTCAATTTTCAACAAAACAACAAAACACTTAGCGAAACTGGTTGACACTAAACACAAATTAATTAATTTCTTCGAGGCCAGGTCTTTTATCCGCAAACAGAAACGCTAAATGAGATTCAGTTCTCAGAGGGAGATCACTGCCTCAGTCAGACCACCAAAAATTTAATTCAGATTCAAGAACAACACTGGCACAGAACTCCTAGCAGATATTGAAGTACAAACAAATCAAAGACAAATCTCAACTAAATATTAAATAATAACTAATAACTAAAGGACTAAAGTGCTTTTGATTTTTCATTGCATTGACATTATGGGGGTTTTGTTAATCATTTGACAAAGATTCAGTGCAATTCAAATTTGGGATTACTGTCACACTCATTACTTTATGTGTCATGCAGCTTTAGCACATCTTTGAGACAGTTTATTGAGTGAGGGGAGGCCAAAAGTAATGCTGAAGATCTTCTGTATAATCACTCAGACTTGGTAAAAACTTGTCCTGTGAAAGAGGTGAAATTAAATCCAGGGCTCTCCACTTCCCTGCTTCATGCACATTCTCATCTATTCTGTATCTCTCCAACCTCTTTCAAGCTCCACGCTTAGGATTATCATATCACTCAGAATGACCTTATTATGAGAGGTAGAAGGAGCAAGAAAGGGACAAAACCAGAAGATAGAATGAGTGAGAGAGTGCTCAACCCAGCCTGACTCACACCTGTGATCTTTTAATGCTCAAATACCACCCAATCCCCACCACGCACATGTATGTGCATTGCTCTTCATATGACATGAATGGTGAACTTCTTGTTAATGGCCTTTTCACACTTGAAATTGTTAAAAATAAATAAATACATACAGAAAATCACACATAAGGGTAAGTAAATGATGACAGAATTCAGAATTTGGGTAAATTATACATTTAGTGCTTCTAAAACATATGCCTACAGCTAAATAATTCTTAATTTTATCACTTCAGTTAACGTATGCAGTTTCTTTTCAACATTTTAAGCTGTTTTTTGAGCAGGGGGGATGGAAAGTCCAAAAAGACATCTCCTTAATGTCTCGATTATTTAATCTAGCACTGAGATGCAATCAAAGTCTGCAATCAAACACCAGAGATTTTAATATGATCATTTTGCATCAAATTATTTTTTTAAGTTAGTGACTTTAGCAAGTGTAACATTACTGAGAACTCCATTAAATCTCTCAATCTATAAAAGAGCAGCCTCTGAGCGTTAAAATGTTCCTCTGGGAAAGGATGTTAACCCAGGGTTAAGTGTAATGTGACAAGCCCTTAAGTTCACTTCATATTGCGTGTTGTTTGTGCTGTGTGGCTGTGCCTGAACTTCAGCATGTTCTACAATTGTTGGCACATTAAAAAATCCTGCTGACTTCTTTATGGTCTGTTTATTTAATTTCGACTAGCTTTTTGCCGTCATTTTTCCGTTCAACCGCACAATTTTACCTTCATCAAAACAAACAGCAAAACAGCTTCTGGCTATTAAACACTTACTCAGCAGTTTTATATTGTCTCCGTGGAGGGAGTCGGGAGCACGCTCAGTGTTTTCCCATTCAGTCTTCATCATTGGGCAGTTATTGCTGGTAGATGCCCTGGGCAACTGAGCAGCGATTTAAACATTCCCTAAAGCGGGGGAAGTTTTGCAGGCTTGGATACACACAACATCAGATGTGCTGCTGAGGAGCTTATTTAATCGAGAAAGGGGAAGTTTGTCCCCTCTCTCCTGTGGATGTCTCCATAGCTCCCTCTCTCAGCGGGGCAGTGGCAAAGCAGTGGGTCAGCACCTCTCCAGCTGCGGCCCATGAGCTCTTGTCCTGAAGGCATGCATGTTGGCTGCAAAACAGCAATAAACATAGAAATGTAAAATAAAACACTCTATTATACAAGTATAAGAGCTGATAAGGAAATAAGAAGAAACATATTACTATAAAACATAAAATAAAAGTATACTGGATAATTTGAATATAATACATTTTTAGCATAACAAAACTTTTAGCATTACAAAATTTACTTTAAAAAAGGGTAAAAAGGGTTAAAAATATAGGGCCATAAAGTTTCCATTACAAATAAAAAGAAACTTGGAAGAATAAAGTTGCATTAAATATAAGCTATTTCTCTCAAAATCTAAGAACTGATTGCAGTATTAGTAAATTGCATGCGCTCTGATGCAATAACATCTGGTGTAATCTGGTGTGGCCTAACACAGTTCTCCTCAAAGGACTAAGACGGGGAACCATTTACAGGGCACCAGCCTGCTGCAATACACAGATTTTTACACAGAAATGAAAAATATAACTGTTGTGTTCAAGGTCTATATTCATTTTGATTTCTGTGACTGAAATGAAGCTGTTTGCATTTCAAAGGCAGCAAAGCAGCATGTGAGAGCTAAAATATTCCCAGCAAGCCAAGTACAGCTCCATTCCACCATTAACAAATTACCTCCCTCGCCCCCCACTCACACACACAGGTTTAGATCCACACTGCGTATGCATTCACATGCTGCTGTTTTAATATACTGTGGTTATCTTGGAAATGAGAGATAATATAGAAATATTATTCATACACACATATATATCAAGTGGAGAATACAAATCATGAATCCAGAGAGCCACACGGTACCCCAGGTCTCATCTGCTCTGAGCAGCAGCTTGAAGCTGTGAGGTTTTGTGCAGTGAAGGACACGTTTAAACAATGTTTATTGCGAGTATTATTGTGACTTGCAATAGCAGAGTGAAGTGGATATTGGGCCAGCAGGAATGAGTGACTGTGACAGTGAACAACGTGAGGAAGAGACCTTGGATGTAGAAACATCCTCTCTCTTACACACACACACACTCTAATATCTCACTCTATCATAAACATAAAATATCGCTGATTTCCCATCCACCATCTTTTAAAGGGATAGGTTAAATCTGTCATTATTTATGACAGTAAAATGCCATTTACTCTCCTATGGAAGTCTGTTTTTGGAACTTATATCACATGACTGAAATATAACTTCTCACAAATATGACTTTATTTCTTGTAATTGCAAGTGTCGAATTGGTTGCGAGTTTAAAACTCACATTGTGACTACTACCATTCAAAGGTTTGGTGTTGGTAAGAATTTTAACGTTTTTGTAAATGTGCTACATTTATTTGATCAAAAATACAGTAAAAACCGTAATGTCATGAAATATTACTACTTTATCCACCTTTTTCTTCAAGCCTATGGGTGAGACTTCCGGTTCTTTAGCCGCTATAGTTAAATAACCAGGAGAATAACAACGTGCAGTTAACGGTAAAACTGTTTGCACTATAAACCAGTGTGTTCATAATTAAGATAATACATTCAAATAATATGATAAGCCACACCAACTTTCAAAATCAAGCAGCAAAACAAACTGTTTTGTTCAGCTAAAAATAGCTGGACGGACCGGACACAGACGAGACTGGAAGCCAGACTCATAGAATTTACAAATGGCTGCGGCCATTTTTACAACAAGAAAAAGGTGGATAAATACTACTATTAAATGACAATTTATAATAACTGTTTTATATTTTTATATACTTGAAAATGTAATTTATTCCTGTGATGGCAAAGTAGAATTTTTAGCAGCCATCCAGTCTTCAGTGTCACATGATCTTTCAGAAATTATTCTTATATATTGATTTAGAGCTCAGAAATCATTTTTATTATCAAAGTTGAGAATAATTGTGCTGCTTAATATTTTTGTGCAAACCGTGATAAATTTTTTAGCATTATTTAATGAATTTAAAGTTTAAAAGAACAACATTTTCGTGTTATAATCTTTTGTATGACTTTGGTTAATTTAATGTTTCCTTATCAAACTAGGATCTAAAGTTTAATTTCTTTTTTTTTTTCTTTTTTTCTTTTTTTTTTTTTTACTGATACCAAACTTTTGAACAGTAGTGTATATCTTGCAATCACAATTTCTTATTTTAAACTACTCTGAGGGGAAATTAACTTTTATCTCAAAATGTTATTTTCTAAATAATAAAAGTGAATATAGACAGTCTGGGCTTGTCAGTATATTTTTTGAAAAGTTTAAACAATAGAAGTTTGTTTGGTTATCAACTTTCTTCAAAATATCTTTTGTGTGTGTGAGTGTGTGTTCCACAAAAGAAAGCAAGTCATACCAGTTTGGAATGACATGAGGGTGAATAAATGATAACAGAATTTTCATTTTTGGGTAAACTATCCTTTAAACTGCTTACTGGAAAGGAAGAGTGAATAATGACTGAAATAACAGTCTGTTTCTCACACATAATATAGTACATAATATAGAGCATGAGTTATAGATGAAACAAGTTTATGTTACCTTAATGGTACTTTTTGTCATTTTGGAGCTTGTCATACAGGTTTAATAACGTAATTAATGACAATTTTCAGTTTTGGCTGTGCTGTCTCTTTAAGGTGTCTGTTTTCACTCTGAGTCTATAACTCAAGTGGCAAAACTGATTTAGTACTGACTTTACTCCCTCAGCCCAGATGCACACACACACAAGCTCAAAAACACTCGACACACACTGGACTTAACCACACCGACATACAAATCACTCAAATACACCCATCACACACCTCCTTCAGGCCAGTGGCATATATACCCAACCCAAAATAGATTCTTCCTGCCAGGATTTGTAAATGAGAGCCTGCTCTATCCTTACAGTGTTGGTTTGTAAACAACTTTATATTCATAAAGACTTTAGCCTTGGAGCAGAAGAGAGAGGGGCTGAACATGAAGGGTGATGCGGCATCAGTGATGTCAGGATTACAAATGAACACAACCGCTCTGTAATGGACATGAAGGAAGGCAGGGCAAGTGAGAGACACAGTCAGCATGTGTACGGATCTACTCGTCTAGACCGTGTCTCTTCTGTCCACAAGCAGATGTGATATTTGTCAAAGTCAGCGGCACTGGGTAGGGTAGTATGTCACAGCGGAGAGAGGGCTGAAGGAATAATCTTTAAGGTGAGACAAGCCCTTAAAGGAAGACACACTGAGACCGTGATGCCTGGATTTATAGCTCTTGACCTGCACAATTCCCTCCATATTGAGAATATCTATCCACTAACCATCATTCTTTACACAAGGCTGCGTGTGTCTTGGCCTTTGACACTGATCCGCAGGTCACATCTGTTAATGGCGTTTTAATGACATGTCCAGGTTGTAAATAGGAGGGCCGGGGCAATGGCTAGCACTCTGTGTTTTGATTAATAATCACTTGAGGCACAACATATAATAATCATTGCTCTCATTTAAAATGCTACGAAGACTAAAAGGTCTTACCTGATAAAGTCACAAAAAGCTTAAAGGGAAATTCAGTAAGTGTCAGGCTCAATAGGCAGCAGATGTGGCGTAATGTTGATGACCCAAAAATTATTTCCTCTCGTTTCTTTCGAATGACTCTCATTTCTCTTTAAGTGTGGTTAAAAAAAAAAAAAAAAAAAAAAGTTTCTAAAAAAATTGCAAAAACAATGGAAGAGAATGGGGCCAATCTGTAAATATTAAAATATGCACTATACAGCAACAAAAACATGAGTGTTGACATTATTTTAATGGCATAATTATTTTCATTGGCATAATGTTGATGACCCAAAAATAACTTTCAATAAAAAAGAAGAGGAAAAATCCTGTCTAATTTCTTTTGTTGTCTTTTTGTTGTCACAGAGGACAGCCCATAAACATTAAAATACTCACTGCTTAAACAGTACAGCAACAAAAACAAAAAAAAAATATGAGTGTTAACATGATTTATTGTGGAATTTTTCTTTCTTTTTTAGCTCTCTCATTCTCTCATCATTAAAAAATAGGGGGTGAAAACACAATACACAATATGAGTGTTTTTGATTATAGTGCGAAAAAAACACTAACCTTTTCTGTGTAAAGTTTTATCAATTTTACAACCTCATTACCATAAAAACACCATAAACCCTAAAATGACTGTAAAAATGAGAATATTTTTACAGCTCATATAATGCACGTTTTAACAGAAGAATTAATGTGAATGTTTTTATTACATCACTATATAAACTTCACATTATTGCATTTAAATCCTCTAAAAATTGCCTTACCATAACTTCCATTTCTATTTTATTTATTTATTTTTAAGAAGGGCCATTCTAATTTATTTCTTTATTTATTTTGTTTGTGTGCTAATTAACATTATGCCACAATGCTGCTGTACGTGATGAGTAGAATGCTTATTGATGTCACAAGTACACACAAATGTTGTACTCCCTGGGGTCATTGTACATTACACACTGATGGCCCGCAGTGGTTTATTGGTTTCAGAGACAATATTCAGTTTCCAATCACACAAATAACATCCTCTGATGATGTTATTTTAACTCAGATGTTCATTATATCTGAAAGTCTGCTGCAAAGATGGGCGATTGCACACTTTTGCTCCCTCAATTCCAGATGGTGCTTTTCTCTCCAGCTGTCTCTGGCACATCAGCCTTAATGAAGGCCAACGGCCAAATTACAGCCCTCCTCCACTTGTCTATTTTTCTTCCCCCATCTTTCTCTCCCCCCATGCCTTGTTATCACCTCATATTTGATGCTTCCTAAATTTGCCTGCTACACCTTATGCAGCAGAGAATAATACTGACTCTCTAGTTATCTAATTCACTTTCCCACCTTCCATCACTCAGTTCATTTGTTTTGTACATAGAGACCTGATTGATTTAGGGAGAAACACAATTGTGTGTTTATGGATTCAGAAACTAATAACCAGCTAGATATAGCTCTGGTGAACAGTCTTAATTGCTTATTCTTCCCTTATTGCTGAGAGTCTTTTTGTTTCTACGGCTGTACAAACATAAATGATTTAAAACTAATGAACACATAAATAAATAAACCCCCCAGTCCGCATTTCAGAGTGATTGATTTACTGGAAGGTGAAACAATAAAATCCCTCCCTGTCCAATAACTCTTTATCTTTCCTTATAAACCTATCTATCTATCTATCTATCTATCTATCTATCTATCTATCTATCTATCTATCTATCTATCTATCTATCTATCTATCTATCTATCTATCTATCTGTCTATCTGTCTGTCTGTCTATAATTTTAAACAGATTATATTACATATATAATTAGAATGCAGTTATATATTATATTATTTATATATATATATCATAATAATGTATTATTAGTATATAACATATTGCATATGGAGCAGAATTATGTAACATGCTGGAAATGACAGCGTTGACAGGGTCAGCAGGGTTATGGAGGTCAGAATGGAGATGGGCCTTTAAATAAGGGTGTAAACTGGTGTTAAGAGTGCTAAAGGATTGTAGGGTGGTCATCTTAAATAGCACTGGTTCTAAATGAATAAAGTAAAACAAAAAAAAGGTCTGTTTTCTCATTCTCTTTCTCTATTCCTCTCTTCTAGGTTGTTTATATTTGTGTATTTTTCATTACTCTGTTGCCTCTCTGCGATGACAGGGCTGTAATAACTTTGGTCAAATGTTGGTAAACACTTCTGACAAATGAAATTCACCTTGCAGTGGGTAGGCTGGCCGTCTTCCAGCATAGGGGGAGGTCAACCACACAAATCCCCCCACCCACCCCCCCAGTGAGGAGAGAAGCAGCATGTCAATTCCATCCACAGAAAATGCTTCTTCCATCAGGAAACTATATCCTACCTCAGTCAGGTAATAAACATCAAATTGTGTGCCACTCACTTGCTCTTCCATGCCCTCTCCATATAGACAACACTCACACTCTTACAGTGAGGGAGCAGTTTATCTGACATGCCAGGAATTTGGTTCTGGATAAATTGCCACGTTGGCAGTCAGGCCAGACGAACAAGCCGAATCCAGCCTGCTGTTTAATTTTAGCTGTGCCTCTTCCTGCTTCCGGCTCTCACTGCTGGGCTCCTAAAGTCATCCATTCTGTTTGAACATACTCTTGAGAGGACTAAAAACTCCACAACACTCAGATGAAACCAAGTGGGACCATCTATTTTTGGACTGGAGCTGTGGAAAAATATGACCAGTACATTAATGAATGAATGAATGAATGAATTAAAGTATATATATATATATATATAAGTATATATATATATATATATATATATATATATATATATATATATATATATATATATATATATAATGGAAAACACAGCATAAATACAGTATATATATATATATATACATGATATATTATATATATATATATATAATCATATATATTATATTAATTTAAAAAAACTATAAATACAGTATATATATATATATATATATATATAGTATAATATATATAATATATATATATATATATATATCTTTCTCTCCTCTGTATGTGTGTGTGTAATTATTCTTTAATTGAATAATTTAACTATCATTGTTGAAACAATCCTGTTCCATTCTTTAATTGAATAATTTAACTATCATTGTTGAAACAATCCTGTTCCATAAGGTATATATTTTATGATATCTGTGTACATATGGTCCAATTAATAAATGCTTATGAAATGCACACAGGGGTCTGTTAAGTAAACTGTGCCAAGCATAACAGTCAACAGTCTCTGGCAATGTAGTGATTGTTTATTTCTGTCATGACTGAGTTCAGCAGCATTAAACAAACAAATTCTCCTGAGAACCTGGGGTATTTGGGGAATTTATGGGGCATGAGTCTGAGGTCTTATTTTAAGAGTGATATTGGGACTAAAACACTCCCAAAAGATCCACAATACTTGAAAACATTCTCCCATGTCCCAACAATACCATAATGTTCACCAAATGGCATCCTCGACACTAAGAATGTCCCCCAAAACTTATGTGTTTCTGAAGAACATTCTCTTCTCTTGTATAACGCTCTACCAGCAAACCTGTATTACTGCAGAACATTCTTTTAACACTCCCATAGTGCTCTCTGGATGTTGCCTTAATCCTCTTATCCTCCCAGTGCTCCAGTAACATCTGTCGAGCACCACAGTCACATCAATCACATTGAAATGGCCTCTTGCAAGCCACTTGTAACTGTCCAAAACGTCCAATTCCCACAGAGCAACACAGACCTTGGGTCAAAGAGACAGAACCAGGCCTCAATGACACACTGTCTCCTTACTGACCAGCCAAAGTACAACACATACAAAAGCTTTGTGCTTTCAGTGGATTTACTTTTTCGCACTACAATTAGTCACCTTGCCTACCACCTATGCACACTACATCTCCCACAATCCCCCTTGGCTATCACCTGCACATACGTCACAATCACCACACCTGTGACCTGTCTGCCATCATTCTTATCAGCTCAATGGCTCACTCCTTCAGTGATCATAAGGTGTGTGGTGCTACTTGCCTCCCTGGACTGTGTTCACTGTTCATTTGCTCTGGTTGTCTGATTACCACCTTCATCTGCCGTTGTGTCATTCACCTGTTTGGCAAAGAACTGTTTCATCAAATATACTCACCTTTGCCATTTGAATCTGTGTTCCCTGACAACATCCATAGCACATGTTTATTTTTTTTATTTTTTTAATGGCGCAGCACAATATAATACCAACTCCTGTTTGAACTGCTCCTAAAGGTTGATAAATGTACCACCAGTCTGATCTCATTAATATTCGTAGGTTCATAATGAATGTTTTATATTATAAATAAATCTGTATAGTTACAGTTCGTTATTATATGTATACTTTTGAGCCCCCTAACCTAGACGTAACCATGCAAACAATATAAGTCGCTTTGGATAAAAAACCTAAAAGGCCGATAAATAACACTACCGTTCAAAAGTTTGGGGTCGTTAAGTTGTGTTTCATGTACTTTAATATATATATATATATATATTATATATATATATATATATATATATATATATATATATATATATATATATTAGGGCTGTCAAATGATTAATCACGATTAATCACATCCAAAATAAAAGTTTTGTTTACATAATATATGTGTGTATACTGTGTATATTTATTATGTATATATAAACACACACACATGCATGTATATATTTAAGAAGAATATGTTATGTTTATATATTAAATATATTTATATATAATATAAAATATAAGAATATAAATATATAAATGTATATACATGTAAATATTTTCTAAATATATAATTTATGTGTGTGTATTTATATATACATAACAAATATACCCTGTACACATACATATATTATGTAAACAAAACTTTTATTTTGGATGTGATTAATCGTGATTAATCATTTGACAGCCCTAATATATATATATATATATATATATATATATATATATATATATATATATATATATATATATATATATATATATATATATATATATATATATATATATATATATATATATATATACAGTATATAAGTCTTTTATGCTCACAAAGACACCATTTATTTGATCACAGTGTAAAGACACAGTATAAACAGTAATATTGTGAAATATTACTTATTGTGATTTTTACTATTTTAAAATGTAATTTACTCTCAATTATTATTACTATTATTTTTTTTATTTTTTATTTTTTTGCCATTACTCAAGTTTTCAGTGACACATGACCCTTTGAAATCATTCTAGCATGCACATTTTGTGCTGTTGTTAAAATGTTAAACAGCTGAGCTGCTTAAGATTTCTGTGGAAAAAGTGATACATCTTTTTTTCAGGATTCTTTAATGAAAAGAAAGAACATATTAACATATTAAGCATCCTTTCTTTAAAAAAAATACTGACCCAAACTTTTGATTGATAGTGTATTTAATTTAATTGATTAAATACAATGAAATACACCTAATAATTCAATAAATTGAACATTGTATTAAAATGAAAGTATTCATAAACAATTGTACATCTCTAAAGCAGTTATTACATTTTAGATTTTGTCTGTATGTTCATAAAATATTTCAGTGTCAATGCAAATGTGTAAAAAACATGGGAGACAGAATCACACTTTACATGCAAATACCTCTGATTACTAATGAGATTAGTGTGCATTGGTATTATTCAACAGGTCAGAGAAAAGAAAGAGACTGGCAGACAGAGAAGATCAAGAGTGTTAGGCTATCTATCATGTTGTCACTCTTGTGTGCTCAGTATCCTCATGGGTGTCTCCTTTCTGTCCCCACTACTGCAAATAAGGACTGTTTCCCTCACTTACTCTCATTTGAAAGACTCTCTCTCTCTCTCACACACACACACACACACACACACTTTGCTGAAAGCCAATAAAAGGGTCTGTACACAATCAGGTTAAAAACAGAACAGGAGACTGCTTTGTTTACATGTGTGTGTTGATGTGCATGTTTACATATTTAACATGTAAACAAAATGTGTGCGACTGCTGCCTTCTCTAGTGAGATACATCTCTGTGCTGCTTTATAGACAATGGCAGGCCCTACTTACTATGTGTGCTTAGTTGGTCCCTTTGCTTCTGAATTCATTTTAATATTTTTCCTCTATTTTAATATAATTGTAGATTCTCAGATGCAGTTTCCCATTAATTACCTCTAATCTGTCCCGCCACAGTTTCATAATGAACCAAAAATATTAAAACAACATAAAAGATCTCAACTGTTGCATTGTGCGCTATTGCTTTGGAAATCAATGCAATTGCAAAGCATCAGTTGAATGAACTAAAATGGAAATCACAATATTATAGTGCACAAAAGGCTGTGATTAATTAAATAAGAACAGTAAGATAATGAACTCCATCTCTGCATCTGTTGTGAGTTGTGTATTTAGGAATGGGTTAAGGTTCATTTTTGTTTTCACAAATCCACATTTCACAAATTTCTATCATTTTTTGTGGACAGAAGTTTGGTGTTTCATTAGATTTGTAATGTGATGTTTGTAAAATATGTTACATTTGTAAACCTGTTGTCAACTAAACACAGAACACAGTCTTAGAGATCATAATAATAATATTGATAATGTTGTTGTTATATCCAAATTGTGTGAAATGTAATATGAACTGAGACACTAACTACTAAATAAAGGTTTCAGTCTACTTCTGAATCCAGTTTTTTACTCAGTTTGGTCATCAAAACAGGGTTGAACCTTTTATTTAATTTAACGTGCACCAGATTTATGCATTTAAACTTTAAAAATGTGCAAAAGTTTTTACATGGTGGGCATGACCCTGGACCCCATATAGAGGGTCCAATGTCCCCACAACAGGCTCACAAAATCCTAAAGAAAACACAGCCACTGTCATGATTCCCACCACAAATATAGCCTTAAACAGAAATTAATAGCCACAAAACAATGTATGTATGTGTGTATGTATGTATAAACAATATGTTAACATGAATTTGGTTTAAAGAAAAAAAAATGCTTACTATTTCTTAAAGTTTTTTGTGCCAAGTTATATGCAGTTTTAATGACAACAAAACCCAATAAACAAAAACAACCAAAAAAAAGTGACGAGCAATTTCATGTCAAATGATACACTAACAGAAGAATGAGTGTAAGTGCTTTTATGATTAACTTCACATTCCACTTCTAAATCCTCTGAAAACTGACCCCATTTATTTGTAAGTGCCTCACCATGACCTCAATTCCTGCTTTTATTTCTTTATGCCACAAGTGCTGTTGACTGAGTTTAACATGTATTGAACCCAGAATATTCTTTCAACATTAGAGTTTACTGTATGGAGATGCATTGATGGGCTTGCATTTTCATTTCTACAGTCATAAAAACTCAAGAAATCTATGTCAGTTCTCATGTTCGTAAGAAGAAGATTTGTAAAGCTGTTTTCTGAAAAATACTAAAGCATTTTTCACAGTGTAACTTATGGGTCCTTGAGGCACACATGTTCCCTATGAGCTGAGGAAATCTCATGTGAAAATTTAAGTCTCAAGCTCAAACGGGGTAGAGTGTCTGTCGTTCTGTCAGTTGCTAGGCAACCATACATCCCATCCATAGCAGAATGGCATAAAATGCAATTAGCCACATACCCTTCATGCATGCAAGGTTTGCTGAGTTTTTACCATAGGGATAAAAAGTTAAAGCTGTTTAAGTAAGGAGGAACATTAAGAGGACAGTAGGAATCTTGCATGCACTGGATTCCTAATAATCTACAATGACAATGTTAAATACATCAGTAATTTACATATGAGGAACTATATTATATTATTTTTATAGAATGATTCTAAAAATTATTTTATAATATATTTATAAAATATATAATATTTTATATCATTCAACTGGGCGATAAATGTGCAAATTCAGTTCATCTGCACAAATGGAGGACAGAGAATTTAAGTAGCTGAAAAAGCTATTTGGTTAGCTACTTTTAGAAAAGAAAAAAGTAAAAACTACACTGGCTGTATATGTATTTACACTTATTTACTTAGATGGATTTATTGTGTCTATACAAACAGCCTCTTTTAAGTTTAAATTGCCAAAAAAAAAAAAAAAAAAAAAAGTGTTTGCTTTTTGTTTATGGGTCAACTTGCTAAATTTACAGCTCTTTTCATTGAACAGAATGGTTTATAATTGAGAGCATGAGAGCTCCATAAATAAAGATAAATGTAAATAAATATATAAATGTTTTATTAAAACACTTTATCAAACACACATGAAAAGACACATCATTGTCATATATACTTTTAATTAGTTTTATTGATGGACTTTTTGTCGGTTGTGTTTATGGTATACACACTGTTGCGCCTGTCTGCTTATTGCTTGTTATACCCCATTTTTACTTTTATCTGCCAGCCTGTCTGTCTTCCTCGTCAGTCAGTGTAACAATCATACACACATAAACATTAATTCAGTGACCTTAAATGTGTCTATATTCGGTCCATCACATCCAACATCCTAAATAAAAACGTATCATGGTTTCCACAAAAATTATGAAGGTTCATGTGACACTGAAGATTGGAGCAATGGCTAGTGTACTTACTAGTGCTCATTATGTTAGTTGTTAATAGCACCAAATGACTAGCAATAACAGTATTATTCACATCGCCTATTGCTCTTGATGCTCTACCAGAAAGATAATTCTCTTTATCCATGATAAATAACACCAGTTTCAATCAGAATGACGTGATATTGATGATGTAATATTTCCCAACTGATCATCATTAACATCAGCCAGAGGCAAGGTCAGGACACACACATACAATAGTGAAGATGCTTCAGGCTCTATTTCAGACTGAATATATCTGCATGCACAACAACGACACACACACACAAACAAACACACAAATGTTCTGATTAGATGATCTTGAGATGTCAATTTCCTATTATAAATCTTCACTTGCTGCTCTGTGAGGGGTCTGGATATGACAGTCATGTGTTATGGAAATACACTCATCTACAGGACGTAAGTGACGACACTGTGTCCTTGAGCCGCACACTCTTTCTCTCTTTTTCATGCACACCTCTATGTTGAAACATATGAAAAAAATAAAGCAGACATATGTTCACTGTTCACTCTGTTGAGGTGTTATTACTGCGGTGATTGTACAAAACATACTGCCCCTGAGCGGGAGTTATTCAAGTATGGATTTTTCGCTGTTTGGCTCTCCAGCTGTCAGTGCGGTGAGAGAATTAAACACACATACCCACACCTGTGCGAATGTCTCCTCCATTATGATCAGAAAGGGACAAACAGAACGCAATCACAAACACAAAGCAGGTCCCTACATCTCTGTGTTCATTATCTCAGCCCACACTGCAGAGAAAGGCAGAACAAAGATTAAAAGAGAGGGAGGAAGGGCAGGAGAAATTAAATGGATAAGAGAGAGAAGTGAAAGCAAGTGAAAAATGCCAACAAATTCAATTCTCTCTCTTCAGTTTCTTTTTTTCCACATGATGACAAAGATCAGCTCAGAGACAGATTTTAAAATGTCTTGCACAAAAGAGGAACTACAAGTAACGCACAAATATTACAAGATCAGGATGTCATGCACCTTTTTTGTTTTGAAGGGGGTGGCAGTGGAAGTCCTGGTTCACTCAGTGCCCCAAGCAAAGATAACACATGACTAGGACCAGACAGAATCCGCTGACTTTTTTCTTTTTTTTGCATTTCTGTGCTGATTTCGGAGGAAAATCTGCAGAAGTCTGCGGAATAGATTTAAACATGGTCAGATGTGTTTAACAGAGCTGAACATACAACACTTTTATTGGTAGCTGAAAACATTATCCAACTAGCCAAGAGCCAAGATATTTAATAAAACTCACAAGAGATGGTGGATCAGTAGAATTTTATGATTAAGTGTGAACTCAAGTAAAGTTGACAAAAGTTATCAAATACTAACTGTAAATATTATTAAATTTTTATTATATATATGTGGACAGACAGAGAGATAGAGAACAATAGTAAGATCCTGTGACTGGACATGCATTTATTAAATGAAAATACCGAGGAGTAGAAGAGACAGAGAGAGAGAAGGAGAGAGAGATAAGACAACGGGACAAATGGAAGGTATGAGATTCTCCCTTAGAGAGAACATTAGTGTCAACCGGCTGTAATCGGTCAGATTACAGAAACTCACTCATGTTAACACACACAGACAGACATGTCATCCCCAAACCACATGTTCACTCGCAGCATTTAATGATTCAGTAGTCAGTCAGCAAGAGCTACTTCTCTGCCTGTGTGAGTGTTTGATGTAATGTTACATTAGATATTATCAAAAAGATGAAGGAAAAGACAAACAAATTAATGTATAAATCATACCGTCAGATATATACATGGCATAGTCATATAATCCTACTCATAAATCTCTCCACCTCCTCCACAGTTAATGATTATAAATGAGAAGCTGAGGTGGTTTAATTACCGTCACACGGACTAAATTCATGAGATCTGGATCTCACTTCTCATTCAATTTTTATGAACAAACAACTTGGCTTTTCTGTTCCTGCCGCATGGCATATTTCAAATCAGGGCGCGGATAAAAATTATAGTGGTGGACAACTATCGAGTCACATGACAAATGATGTTTGCAAAAATTAGGAGTGAACCAGAAAGCAAACAGACTCCCCATCACACAGAATCTTCAGAGTCCTCCGGCAGGCTCTTGAAAAATTAAACACCATCAGTGTTTAATTCAGCATTTTGTTGGAATACCTGATGATACTCAGCTTCTGAATTCATAATGCCCCTTTTAATTATGTTTGGAGTAAAATATTTATGCTTACACGCTGACTGGTGAAATGTTCAGTGTTCTTTTATCAAATATTCCCTTCTAAGTCACTCTGAATGTCTCCCAAGTAATGAGTAAATATGCGTACAGATATCAATATGACTCTGGCATTTCATCTTATGAAGTTCTTGTGTGTGTGTGTGTGTGTGTGTGTGTGTGTGTGTGTGTGTGTGTGTGTGTGTGTGTGTGTGTGTGTGTGTGTGTGTGTGTGTGTGTGTGTGTGTGTGAGAATACAGGCAATGCATTTTGGATGAAACCTATAGGCATTTCAAAATGGACTGAATACATTTATGAATTTGCACAGCAACATATCGCAGTGAATCCCATTCTGAAGCTTGATTCAGTCACTCATGAAACAAAATGACTGATTGGAAAACAACACTACAGTATTGATCATAAAGACTGTATTCAGTCAATGCACCTCTGCTTTTAAACAAGATTTGTTTATTATTGATTCATTATTGGCCTTGATTTAATTGAGATTTGATCCATCAACTAAAAGCATGCCAAGAATGAGGACGGATTCCACCAGTGTGTGTGTGTGTGTGTGTGTGTGTGTGTGTGTTGTCTTCACACCATGTCTAGTTATATTATTTTATTGTTCCAAAGAATCTATTGAATGAAATTGAGCCCATAACATCTCAAAGAACTGGCAGCAGTTTGGTGGACAGTTTTATCTGAGAACATCAAAGCTGATTTACATTCCATATGTCCAGCCAATCAGTCAGCTGTTGGACACCATGCATCCTGGCCCCTTAAGCCACCAATAAAGGTTATTGTGCTGTTTATGATGTGACTGAAATATGGTCTTTAATAAGCCGGAGACAAAAGTCACTGCCATTCTCTGAATTACAGGCAAGTGTACTGAATCCTTGGTCATAAAATTGTCACCGGCTGCATTATAGAATCATTCACAATTTATTTATGCTATAAGCATGGAAACTTAAAAATTTACCCTGACATTTGACATTTCAAAAACAGGATTTAGGAAGAAACCAGGGTCAGTGATGTCTACTTACAAGATTGTATTGCTGTTTTCATGTGCATGCATGAATAATTCTACTTAATTCTAATTTAAAAACATCTGAATGTCATTGCATCAGATAACAAAATATCAGGTCAAGTGGCATGTGAACCAAAATCAAATCACTGAGGGTTTTTTTAAGAAATGAATACTTTTATTCAGGAAGGATGCAAGCAATTGGCAGTAAAGACAATTCTAATGTTACAAACGTGTTCTATTTCAAATGCTTTTGAACTTTTGAACTCCTGGAAAAAAATGCATCACAGTTTCCACAAAAATAACAGTTTTGAACATTGATGATAATAAGAAATATTACTTAAGCACCAAATCAACATATCAGAATGACTTCTGAAGGATCATGTGACAGTGAAGACTGGAATAATGGCTGCTGAATATTCAGCTTTGCTATCACAATAATAAATTACATTTGAAAATATATTAAAATAGAAAAGTTATTTTTAAAATGTAATAACATTTCACAATATTTCCTTGACTTGGTGAGCTTAAGAGACTTACCAACCCCAATTTTTTAAACATTATACTGTTTATTGTTTTACAATTTTATACCTAACATAATTTTTTGGATAAATATAGGACAATTGGTATATTTGTGCTATATTTCTTTCACTTAGATTTTTTGTTTGTTTGTTTGTTTGTTTGTTTGTTTGTTTGTTTTAGAATTGAAAGAAATTTTATACATTTTAAAGTATGGTCTTATGGCAAAGTATGGTATTAATAGTTTTTAATTAGGTATTAATCATTGTCACTGGAAAAAAAAATCCTTCCTACCAATTAAATATGGAAATCATAACTGAATTTTGTTGACCCTAAAAATGTTGTTGTTCTATAATATTAATAATAAAAATATTATGGAAACTTAAAGTATGTGGATTTTGAGGCTTTCATAACCTTTTAACAAAAAATACAAAGGTAAATTCTGAATCTAAACACATTTAGAGAAAACTCACACTGACAGCTCTCTGCATTCATTTTCCCCAGTGTAAACCTAACCAGCTCAGTATTGTTTTCTGTTTTGAGCAACCTGAAATGTTGCATTTAAATATATCACTTGTGTTGATGCTGTAGTGCTGTAGGATAATAATGTCATGTTGTGGGCTAATTATTTTTGTTTGTTTTACAAGTGCTTTTGAGCTGCCCAGGGCCACCATACTAAAGGTTATATGCAAATATATAAATAGTCAATTACACACGTGTACACACAATTACAGCTCTAAACCCAATACACACATGAACAGTGCCCACAGGGAAACCCAACAGCAACCTTTACTCCACTGAGAGGGACAGTGACAACACAATCATATCATCTCATTTTGCACACACTTTACACCCAGCCGAGAATGCACCTAAATACACCTGTTCTAGATGAAAATCCTGCAGGGTTTTTCCGATTTCCCCTCTCTTATTCCCTCTCTCCCGCTCTCTTTCTCTGCTTGGGGACTTGAATCCCTTCTTGTGCTGATTACACACAAAGCTCTTTAAAAGCTTATTTCAGCTGCCTGCAAATTTCTGCAGATTGATTTGACTCTGTATTATGTTAAAACGGAAAAAGAATCCATCATGAGACTTTTCCAAAGACTTCTCAAATGCTCTCTCTCTCCCCATCAGGTTAACAATGTATTTGCTATGTCAAGGGGTCAGTGGAGCAGTTGTGTGACCGGAATAAACTGGGGATAATCTGGGTTTTCAAACAAATCACTATTAAGACAGAAACCAAACAAGCCCTGATGCTGCATAACTGAGAAAATCATTACACTCATGGGTCAACTGGACTTCATTGGACTTCATCAGTTAGCAAAAACATACTAGGACTAGATTTGAAACAGCAATATTCATAATACCTTGACATCATTCATAAGGAATCTGTTTGTAAAGTGTGATTCAAGCACATATACAGTACATTTTGTATATTTATATAGATGCTGAAATATGTACTGTATTTGTCAGGGTTGGGTGATGTGGGATGAAGCGAGGACTCAGTTGTGCAGAGTAAATGGGATTTTTATTAATAAAAAATAAAACAAAAACTACCCCAGGGGGAAAACAGGCAGGCCTTGACAGCACGGTAAGGCAAGGCAATAATCAGGTAGCAAGGTGGGTGGAGTTAGACAACAGACATGAGAGCACATGGCACACAAATACAAACAAAACAAAAGCATGTGCTCACACAAAACCACATGCTCCCATGAAAACATGTCGACAGGAGTTTCAGGGCTCTGTCACAAAACCTTGAGTAAACTAGACTGAAGTGACAGAACCCTGGCAGTATTGACAGCATCTAAATCTTAAGCATTTTATGAATTAACTGTTTACAAATCCTTTTAGGTTCATAGCGCATTAAATTCATTGAATTAATAGGTTGAGTTAAATTTAGGTTATGTCATCACATTTAACACATTCAAAGATTGAAATTATTATAGTTTCATTCTAGTCTGTGAGATTTTTTTTGGTGCCGAAATCAACTAAACAATTGTTAAAATTAATGAAAATTCTGCCATTGATCAAAAAATTCAGTGAGATTAGCCATCCATCATAAAACGTTCATGAATATAATCCAATCTTTTCTAATCATATCAGAATCCATAAAACACTCTCAGAAAAAAGGTACAAAAGCTGTCACAAACACCTTTTCAAAAAAGTACTGATATTTACCATTTAGGCTCTAATATGTACTCTTTATGTATTATTATTAGTGCTGTCTAACGATTAATCGTGATTAACTGCATTCAAAATAAACGTTTTTGTTTACATAATATATGTAACTTAAAAATACCTATATAAAAGTAAAATATAAAAATTCTAATATATTTATAATGTACAAAACATAAAAGCTGTATAAAAAACTAAAAAAACTAAGCTGTGCATACGTAAAAACATTTACATTTTAGATGCTGTCGATACCTCCATATAGCCCAGGACATTGTGTACATCCAAACAAACAAAAATGCTGTAAAACAGCTGCGAAAACAAATGAACTTAATATCGAGAAAGCATTAATTGCAACAATCAAACAGAACTGAGTATGTGAAGGCACAATCTACAATAAATTACACATAAAAAATTTGCACTGAAAAGAATGGCACTGCATTATTTGTATGTTTAGCTGGTTAGGTCATATTATGAATAAGACGCAGGGTTTTTTTTTATCCCACATTTTACTGATTTTGCCCCTCAGACTGCGTTTTAACCCCTCACCTTTACGTTGTGCTTTGTAGCTGTGGTGGCCTGCAGCAGTAGGACCCGGAGGCAAATTAATCTTTGTGAAAGAAAATTGGGCCCGTCCAAAATCATTCATTTTAAACATAGGATATACCCCCATCCCCCCATAATCACATAGGTCAGTGCTTAGTCACTTATTTCATGCCCCACTGAAGCGTAGACAACAAGAGTGTGTGCCTGAGTGTGTGTTTGTATGTGTGCTATAGAGAAAGTGGGAGAGACAGCCTTATAAATTTTTCAGGACCAGTCTATTATTAGTGTGAAACAGCAGCAAAGAACAAGCAGTCTAATCAGTGAGTAGTGTAGGACACTGTTTGGTGAGCCCTGGATACAGGCTAATGTGGGCTATGTGGTGCAATGGATGTTGGGTAATACACTGTAGAATATAGGGCAGGTACTGGACCTGTATTAGCAAACAGTGTCAACATTACATCTATCACACCTTCCCCCTGGCCTTTACATAAGAACAAATTAATGCAGGTGTAAAACAATGATGAAACCTTTAATTGTCAACATTTATGAATTTGTAGCATACTTTGTTTCTATTTGTGTCTTTCACCATCCATTTAACCTCTCCCCATCTCTCCAGGCATGAATTATACCTCTTTCCCTCTAACAGCAGGGTCCTTAGTTGTCAGTTTCATGTGTTGGTCTTGACTCTCTTTCTCTCAGACTGATCTCACTACAGGTATTTAATCAGAGGCATTATCTGATGAAGGGGACTATGGAGTAAGACGATATGTAGCCTATCAGAAATATCAGCATTATGAAAGTTACTTCACACTCAGGGAAATGTCAGCGAGTGTTTACCGATCTGTAAATGTTAAAATAATTACTGTTTTGCTTAGTAACCTCTTCTGTGTAGGGATGTAACGGTTCACTCAACTCAATTCGATTCACAATACTGATTTCACAATCCGATTTTCTCATGATTTTTCTAAGCAAAATTTGATTTAAGACAAATTATAAATGAAAAGGTGACCTTTTATTATTGCTTGGAAAAAATGCTGCACATTTCTATGTGAAACAGAAATATGGCAAATAACAAAACTCCATTAAAATTTTAAAACAAACCCTCGCTAGGCCATTTTACGATTTTTAAAATTTTACGATTAGTTCCATAAACTGTACACAAATTCATGATCGCCTCAGTCCCTTTAAATTTCATATGAGAGAGAGAGAGAGACAGCAGATGGGCTGAATGAGACGCAGATTCACCCTCTGACAGCAGGTGGCACTTATGGGACAGCAGCGATACAGCGTTTCCTTGGTTACTGCTGTAAACAAAGCAGCAGCTATGAACACTGTTTTAATATGAATTATACAGAGACAAGATGAAAAGAAAATATCATCTAAACTTTTCTAAAGACAGTCAGTTCCCCTCAAAGATTCGTTTAACATCTCAACCGATTTGAATCGTCACATATTTGTATTCGATTTTCAACCGTCTCGCAGTGAATCGATACATCCC
The DNA here is from genome assembly GCF_018340385.1 of Cyprinus carpio. NCBI lineage: Eukaryota > Metazoa > Chordata > Actinopteri > Cypriniformes > Cyprinidae > Cyprinus > Cyprinus carpio. The sequence continues at coordinate 13,355,383 of NC_056579.1, read as the reverse complement.
TACTTCTGTGAACAGTTATATGCAAGTTTCCAACTTTATTGCCATAACAATGTAATGCCATAAATCCTAAAACATTCAAACCACTGAAAAAAAATATCACTTAAACAGCTTCACAGCTTAAATCAATTTTTATAAAAATAAATAAATAAATAAATAAATAAATAAATAAAAAGTTTTTTTATCATAGTCTTATGCCACAAATGTCAATATAGGCTCAGTGTTGCACTTATGATGAAACCCTAACCAATGAAGCCAGGCAGCTTTCTGTTGGTCAATGTGGCAAATTCGTGTGACTAACATGAATGTGTTGCAAAATCTCCTTTGGGAAATCATTCACTCATTGGGAGTCCTATTGAAATGAATAGATTTCACCTGCAAAAAATTGATGAACAGTAAATGTGACTGCACCTTAAAGGGACAGTTCACCCAAAAATTAAACTAACCCCATGATTTACTCACCCTCAAGCCATCCTAGGTGTATATGGCATTCCTTCTTTCAGACAAATACAATTAAAGTTATATATATATATATATATATATATATATATATATATATACTATATATATATATATATATATATATATATACTATATATATATGTCCTGGCTCTTCCTAGCTTTATAATGGCTGTGAATGGGTGTTGATATTCATTAGTCCAATAGAAATCCAATAATAGAAGTCCATCCATAATAAAAACACAAATAATAATAATAATAATAATAATAAAATGCTAATAAAGGACTCCTGAAGCAAATCAGTGCATTTTTGTAAGAAAAATATCCATATTTAAAACTTTATAAACTGTTATCTCTTGCTTACGCTAACTGTCGTACATGTGTACACAGGAAAGTTGCATTTCAGCAGATGATGTAGAATGTGGGTGTAGCCTAAGCTCTGGTGAGTGACAAATGCAGAAGTGCAGAGGAGAGAGCAAACACAAAAATGCAAAACACAGTCATGAATAAGAAGTACAAAATGAGGATTTGTAAAGAAAATGGAGGATTTTGATAGAAGCCAAGAGGAGACTGGTTTTCCTTTGCTAAACAAAGGAAACTTTGCTTCCTTTGCTCCTGAAAACAAAACTTGTTTCTTGGAGACTAGCATATTCTCTCTCATGTGCACACATACAAAAGTTAGCTGAAGCTAGAGATTACGGTTTATAAAGTTTTAAATATGGATTTTTATTTTTTTTTTCGCTTCAGGAGGCCTTAATTTATTACCCCAGAACCAATATAGACCCAAGATGGCTTGAGGGTGTGTAAATCATGGGGTAATTTTACGCTTTGGGTGAACTATCCCTTTAAATGGATAGTTTAGCAAAAAATGAAAATTTGATGTTTATCTGCTTACCCCCAGGGCATCCAAGATGTAGTTGACTTTGTTTCTTCAGTAGAACAAAAATGAAGATTTGTAACTCCGTTGCAGTCTGTCATTCATATAATGTAAGTGGATGGGAATCACGACTTTGAGAGTCATAAAACATACACAAACAAAACCAAATTAAACAAAACCTGCTGCTCATGACGATGCACTAATGTGTTAAGACACAAAACGATTGGTCTGGAACTATCCCTTTAAGACTACACATATTCAATTGAATTTTCAATACTACTAAAATAAAGTACAGGCTATCAAAAACAAACAAACAAAACATGACTGTATTGCAAACCCCTGCATTTAAATTCTCAAATGGATATGAAAATGCATCAGGAAAGCAGAGAGACAGAGCCCTGCGCTTCTAACACCTGAGACATTCAAGCAATCTTTTTAAAAAAAAGCTTCACCCCAGAGAGCAGAAATAATCCTTACGTTATTCTGACTTCAAATTATCCCGGGTGCCTTGCTTTTAAAAGCACAATGGAGATTGTACCATTAAAAAAAATCCCAATCTAAATCAGCCATCCAGAACACAGCTCAGCCGAGGGATGAGTTATCTCCTGTAACATACTTGTTTCAGGCAGCTCAGTGCTCTTAAAAATTTCCACCAACCCTTACTGCCTGTTTTTCTCCCGTCTCCAAATCTGCCATCACACATTCACCATAGTACCCCACTCTTGAATCAGCAGGAATTTCTTTACCATATGTTTATATGCAGAGGATGTTATAGCTGAGATCAACAGAAGTCAACCGCATATATTTTAGAGCTGACATGACAGGAGTGTCTATATGCCTAAGGAAGTGAGAGAGCGAGAACGAAAGAGCTCAGAGGTTAATGAGGACGGACAGGTTTGGCATTTTAGGGGAGGAAGAGGAGGATAATCATCATCTTCGCGCTCCCATTGCCATGGAAACCTGACCTTGTAGTCCCTGATTCTCTCTGCTCTTTCCAGAGGGTGTCTTTTGTACATGACAGTTCATATGCAGAGGCCTGAAGGGATGGAGAAACAGAGTGGAATTTTCACACTTCACTTGTTTCAAACATGATGTAAAAAGGGGCGAAAAAAGTGCAAAAGCTATTCGAGAGAATGCACACACATACACACACAATCACTCCAACCATCTGTGTGTGTAAGATTAAATCAGGACACCCTTGTGTCCACTCATGAGTTTTCAATCCACCTCATCTTGGGAAAAAAAAGAAGCCATTTCCCCTCGCCCTCCCTGGAGATCCCAGTATGCAGTTACCCGGCCCTGCTCCCCAGAGGAAGTGCACAAGAGTTTTCAGAATGATTTCGAGGATGGAAGTGTGATAGCTGGACTCGGAGCAGACAGCATGTGGGAGTTTGGTTCACAGAGAGAGTTTGCCTAGTTGTAATGCGAATATCTCGCCTGGCCAGACCGTGTTTCCTGTCTCCTCATCCGGAGCTTATAAACGAGATGGCACATCTATCTGCACAATCAGACAGTGGGCAGAGAGAACACATCTCTCAATAACTCACACACACACATAGGCTGATGGAGGGGAACATATCTTGTTAACTGGTTTAGAATAAGTTGTGCTTGTTTGCTCATTTTCTGGGGTGTTTTGGGTGGTCAAGGTGTATGCAGGCTTATGCAGATCACTGTAAGCACAAATCCTTGTCGACTAAACACATTTAGTTGTGGAAAACAAGTAAAATTATTTGACCATATCTTCTATGAACTACACGGGCTACTCGTCTCATCTAGAATTCAGTATAAAATAATTCTGTTGACCTACAAAGCTCCATAATCTTGCAGTGCAGTATCTCACTGCTTATTCAAGCGTGCAGTCCTCTACGCTCGCTGAGGTCTTCTGGTTCAGGTCTTCTCACTGTCCACAATTTCAGGCACCAAAATGGAAGTCACTAGAACAAAATTTCTCTGTAATATTTCATTCTTCTATTAAAAGTTATTAAAAGTAAATGCTCAACTTTTACTTCCTGCACATCCTGATTTATTGTCAATATTGTATTATAATTAGTTATTAGTTAGTTTAACAACCACATCAAATAATAAAAATTATAATAATTATTATTATTATTATTATTATTATTATTATAAATTATCAATTATCATTATTATTATTATTATATAATAAAAAACAAAAATAATAATAAAAAAAAAAAATAAAAAAAAAAAAAAAAAAATAAAAAAAAAAATTGTTATTATAAATAAGTTTAATAAAAATAAATTCAGTTTTGATTAAAAACTCTACTCATCATTAAAGTGATTTAAAGTATTTAATTAAATACTAATACTAATAATTATACTCTTTTGCTTTTAATATTTCTAAATATTTCTATATAATTAAATAAAATCATTTTTAAATAATAACAAATATTAGAATATTATTTTATATATTGCCTACAAAAAAGATTAGGCCTATGTGAAATGCTGTAATGTTAAATGCAAATAAATTGGTGAATAGGTGGTGAATAGTACTACTACTACTATAATAATAATAATAATAATAATAATAATAATAATAATAATAATAATAATAATAATAATAATAATAATTAGGTATTTTTAATTTCCTAATTTTTTAGGAAGAAGAAAATGATATTATTATTATTATTATTATTATTATTATTATTATTATTATTATTATTATTATTATTGAACTATTGAAATATGAATAACAACAGCAACAACAACATAATATAAGATGGAGAACTAAATTACTAATAATAATTGAATGTGAAAATAATGTTTGTAATTGTTAATATTTTTATTAAACTATTATATTAATAAGTGTGAGAGAATGAGAGCGAGAGAGAGAGAGAGAGAGAGAGAGAGAGATAGAAATATAGAGAGATAGATAGAGAGAGAGAGAGAGAGAGAGAGAGAGATGCTGTTGTTGTGATTCAAGCTCTGTGACCTTCTTACAAGACTCAATACATTTATCTACACACACTCACACACGAGTACACAAACAGCAAGGTCAGTCCACACTATCACACATATTTCTTCATTAGTGGCAGCGTTGAGACCTCAGTGTGTCACAGCACACTGAGAAACTCGACACACACCGGACACACTCGAGGCAATTACACAAACAGTGTTAAATACCGTCATGGGTTCAATCTTTGATTTCTACTTTGTCACTAAAATATTCAATGCCTACAAAAGCTTTACCTGAAGGATCTCAAACCTGAGGTGGAATCTGAATCTATGAGGTTTGAATTACCAAAAGATGATTAACTTTTCTATAATGCAGTGATTTTAATCCAGAGCTTTGGGCTTCAGTTATTGGACTCGGATCCACTGGGGTGGACAATCAGAGTTCTCATCAGAGAGGAGATGAATGAGAGGGATCCTGCTAGGACTTTTAATGAATCAAGGAGAATGATATGCCTAGACGAGTCTGTGGAGGATTTTGAGTGTGCGTGAAGGTTTGTGATGTATGAATGTTTTTCGACAACAGTATTTGTTGTTGTTTGTTGTGGTTTAGTGTGCAGAGAAGCCAAACTAATCAATAACAGCAAAAAACATCCAGGACCGAACAGGCATAAATGAGCTTTTCAGCATGCTGTTTTTAACATCTTATTAAGGTCTTTACAGGGTTCCTGACTTTCAACTGATTGATTTTGATTATTTCTCTCTGCTTCGTTCTTTCCACTGATTGAGCTCTTATTAAATCATCATAAATTCTTGTAATATAAATTTTAGCACTTAGCTTTCAAGCTTCATCCGCATTTTCTCTTTTACCCTCACCAGTGAATAACTAGCTAAAATGGCACCTGACTATTTTAATTTTTGTGTTATTTTGGTAACTTTTTTTTTTTTCAGTTGTTCAGTAGTTACCCAGTTTACTTATTTATTTATTTATTTATTTATTTATTTATTCACTTAGTGACTGAGGAAATAATTAAATTCTCTTCTCATATGAAGCACTGGGAAGTTTGTTCAGATCATTTATTTAGATTAACTGATTCTATGAAAAAATCACCAATTTATTTGTAAATTACATAGTTATTACACATAGTTAAGTCTTTTTTTTGTAGACAATAAAAAAAAATAATATTTAATGCTGCTGTTGCATGAGTTTTCATCAATTTTCATTTATCATGTTGTTTCCCACAATTTTTGTGGTATAAAGTGTAAACTGATCTGGCAAATGCTGAGATAAATAATATTTTATATATACAGGTAAACTTGAACTCTGGATATGATCTTATTTCATCTTTTTTTACCGAGCCATTTCAGGTGCCAAACAAGACAGTAGCACCTGCCTAAAAGTCCCATATGGACATATATTAAACCTGCCATGCCGACCCGACCTCTCAGAAACGGACCGGAATACATTTGGCTTTCCTCCATCTGCTCTAATCTCCACACGCACACATAATCAGGACAATGATGTAAGACCATATCCTTTGATTGAAATTAATTTATTCGTGCCAGCACAATGGTTTTGGCATCTATTAATTTCCCTTTATTAAATTTCACACCTTCACGCTTGAAGTTAATTAAAGAGTGAGAGAAGAGGGTGCGGTATCACCCGGTCTGCTGTCCTCTCTTCTTCATTCTCTTCACCCCTTTCTTTGTTTAAACAATCTCCTAATCGTATTTAAAACAGTCTCAGCTGCGTGGAGAGCAGCTCTTCTCTGTAACAACTCTATGGACAGCACAATTTCCCTGTCAGAGTTTAACCTGATAGACTCATTTCCATAAACCCTAATCTGTCTTTCTCTTGTCAACTGCCCAGATTGCAGTCTCGGACTACTATTATCAAGTGACGTCTGAAGGCTGCAGGGGCTGACGTATGTTCCACACCTGAGACGAGCTGAGAGAGGCTGAAAGAAATAGATTGGGATTGTTGTGGTTATCTGCTAGGAAGGACCCTCACATATTATTCTGAGAGAACTCTGACTTCTGTGTCTCATTCATGAATAAGACAGAGCTCTGATCTACAGAGCATAAAAAGGACTCTTATGACACATAAAAGGTGGTTCTTCATTGATAAGCAGCTGCATAACACATATGCTCCCGTCATAAAAGTTTTGATATAAAAATAGAATAATTCATCTTTTAATAATTATCAATAATAATAATCTATTTTTATATAAATATTGTTGTCATTTATAAATATTATAACTCAAAATTGTATTCAAGAGATGATAACGCCTCTATTCTGTCTGATTTCTAAAAACAAACTGGATCAGAAACTGGAGAAGAAACAATTCAGAAATTATTTCCTTAATAATTACAAAGCAACTGCACATAGTACACTAAATTAAATGTGAACGACTCAAACAGTATTTTCTTGTAAAACGTACTCCAGTAATCTTTGTTTTATTTATAATAATCTGTTATATTTAAAATTACTTTTTACAATTTACATAAAATACCCTGTTTATCAGTAATTGATGAAGAAAGGTCTTCTTTAGGGATAATTCTTTTTTTTTTATGCATTAAATCCAGGCAGAACATTAAACAAAAGTAAACTCAATGGTGAAATTTTAAATGTTATTAATCATGTAATTTAAATGTCAATTAAGTGTGAGGAAAGTAATTTTATTACTTAATTATAGCAGATTTGCTATAAAATGTATAGCCTGAATAAGTCACTTTGGATAAAAGGGTCTGCTTTCATAAATGTAAATGTAATGTAAATGTAGATCTGCTTTAACTTTTGAAGATGTGGTGTGTTTTGATGTTGAGCAATATAGATTTTATAGAAAAAAAAATGTTAAGTGTGTTTCTTCATGTGTTCATTTTATTAATCAATATATATTATAATTAAATAACAAAAACTATAGGATAGTTCTTAAAATCTGATAGACCCAGATTGCATAAGAAACCTGCATAAGAGGAATGACCCACAACTGCTAAAAGCCAATGTATGTATGTGGATACTAAGAGGAAATTTGATTCCCTAATTAGACAGCACAGTGGCAGAAGCCATCAGTGATTTCCAGTTGGGAGTGAAGAGCCTCATAGCACATCTGCAGAACCAAAGAAAGGGAGAACAGAGACTCTTTTACCCACAATACCCTTCTTCTGCTGCCCATCTGCTTCCACTCAGGGTAATGGAGTGTTATAGGGCAGTGGTGGCCATTAATTTTGCATGGACAATTTAACATCCAAAGCAGGCGGTCAAAATTGAGAATGTGTGAAGGGTTCTACTCTATAAAAGAAAAGGGTGAAAGATCTCATCTCAACTTTATTTATTCATTCTGATTTATAGTGTATGTTTGGGTCAAAGAATTCTTAAAATATTAAGAGGAGCTTTTATTTGGACAAGGTGATATACCGTATAGGGTGGACCAGGGGCGGATTTAGTGAATTGGGGGCCCCCAGGCAAATATAGGAATGGGGCCCTATACATTTGCACACATTTACCTAGATCAACCCTCGAGGTCCTTTTTGTTGTTGTGATGCTTGCTGCTGCACAATGGTGCCAGATTGTTGTGTCCAATGTTTCTACATTTTTTATGTACATGTTCTAATGGGATTCTTTAATTTAAATTTATTCATTTAGCAGATACTTTTATTATTTCATGTTGTAGACCACGAAATAGAAATTGATTTACCGTTTTTTTTTTTTAGTTTTAACATAAAACAAAATAAATTATAAAATGATAAACCTCACAACTGAAACTTTATATTTCTGGGATGAGTCAGAAGTATAAATTATTATATTATTTAAAACAGATTCTGTGAGTGAATATTCGCATTGGTCTGAACAAAGACTGCAGACTGGATTATTGAAAATGCACATTCATTCTCTGCCAGTAGCAGGTGCTTTTGGAGTCAGAAATATAGTGGTTTCCCACTATAACAGCTCTAAACAAAACAGCTCAGCTCATAAATGGTACTTTATCAGGTAAAATGAAAATGTGAGTTTACCAGCGTAAGCCTACATTTTATTTTAGTCATTTTAACTTAGGGCTGTCAATCAATTAAAATATATAATCACAATTAATGGCATGATTGTCATGAGTTAACTTGTGAATAATCGCAACTTAATTGCACATTTTTATCTGTTCTAAATGTACCTTAAATGAATATTTTCCCCATGGTTTCACAAGGCTTAAGCTAGTCCCAGACTAAAAAATGCATGTTTGAGCTGTCTCAACTGAAAATATCTTGCTCTGACATATCTTAAAACTCATTGTTCTGTGTCAATATGCACACCTGTAACACTTTCTTTTAAGGCATTTTTGTAATGCAAAAATTAATTTATGCAATAAATGTTTATTATTAGTGAAACCAGTTAACAGAGCATGAAGAGTAGACATGTTTCATAGGTCACAGATGTTTTTCAAAGAACTTGTTCATTTCTATTAGACACATGAAAAACAAAAAACAGAAATACTAGCTTCCTATTACTTCTCTTTCTTTGCACTGAGCACTTTACACAAACATGTTTGCATTTTCGCACGACAGGGCAGCTCACTTCTGAACATGCAAAATGTACATTTATTATTTATTATTACATTTGTTTGCCTCTCTGTGCCACATACTGTATTTTGATGCAGATAAATTCTCAAAACTGTTTTCATTGATACATTTGACTGTTTGTTGTCAGACAACGGGATGAATATGAAATAGTGACTGAAACGCGACCCATTAAGACTAACCAGCTCTCCCTTCCGAGAAGTTAATCTGCACAAAAATATATAATCGTGCCGTCGTCTGATAAAAATCAAATAGGCTACAGAATAGCTTGAAGACAATAGCTGTGCTGTGATTTCAGCTATACTTATATGTAAAATTAGAGAAGCAACATATCAGTGTTTTAACCTGAAAGCGCAGCTCCTTTCAGCCGCGCGCTGAACGCAGAGAGAGAAGTGTGCGCGCGCTGGGAAAGAGGGACCTCGCGCTCGTGCGGCAGTCAGCTTTAGATGCATAAAATTTTATTTTGCTACAAGCAGGATACACAAGAAGCACGTTCAACTCGGACGCGCAGACGATTGTCGTGCATAAACACCGTAAACAGCAACCGTTCTCGGGTCCGCGCTTAATGCGCATCTCCTATATGAAAAGCATTAATCGCACCCAAAGATATAAATTTGGACATGTACAATTCCTCTAATTGTAGTAGGCTACCAAAAATATAGGCAGAAGAGGTGGACGGTTATCCTTTCGTGGCTGTCAAGTGTGAATGACCAAAGGTGATTGTATTCACACAAACAGCATGTAGCTTGTGTGTCCATTCAGTTCCATTCAGAATAACTGTGGCCAAAATGGTTCCATATTCCCAATATGCATTTTGTATTCAATACATGTGGTATAGTGAAGAGAAAGGGACTGACGGAATGATTTTGGACACAATAAATTTAAAGCCAACAACATCAACAAAAGTATCATCATTTATAAATGCTGCTTTCAATACGCTAGTTCAACAGCATCATTTCAGGGTATAAGCAACAGTGTGTGTGTGTGTGTGTATGTGTGTTGTGTGTGTATATATTTTATATGTGTGTGTGTGTGTGTGTGTGTGTGTGTGTGTGTGTGTTTGTGTGTATAATACTGACATGTATGGTGTGTTTGTGTGTGTGTGTGTGTATATATATATATATATATATATATATATATATATATATATATATATATATATATATATATATATATATGCATACATACAGATCAAATCAACTACATTAAAATTGATTAGTTAGCACTTTTAATTCTGCAATGATATGTTATTTATTCTGAAATATAGTTACATTCCTTGTAATATATATATATATATGCTCGAGCTGAAGTTGCCACTGCCATTATGGCACCTGCGCATTCAATACCACGCGGAAAACACCTGCAAACAAGAGACTTGTTTGTTGCGCACTCAAATGACCGGTTTCTCCGGTAAACGGTTGCGCTTAAAATATTACGAGAAAAATTTATGATAGAAATGAGATAATCAGCTGACTTTCCTGGCACGATGCAGGAGTCCAGCAGACCCATAGATGAGTGAGTCCCAAAGTAGGCCCAAGAGATTTGTTATGTTTCTTGTTTCTGTAGGGTCGCGCTGCATTCAGAATTTAATTAGTTAAATTCCGTCTCAGTTCCTAAATTTGAGGTAACAAACAGTGTAGTTGTAAGAATAGAATTAAAAGGGAGTTGAATTCAACTGCTTTAAGTGTAGTTTTTAATACTTCATTGAACTTGATATTATATACACAACTAGTAACCATGCCACCTTTATATTTTGTATTTTCTATTTTGTGTGTACATGTTTGAGTCCTACCTAAAGTCTATTCTGAAGTTCAGAGTTTTTTCCAAGTATCTTAATTCTGTAACGTGAATAAAAACATCAGTCACAAACCTATAACTGCTACAATAACTGCTAACCACAGCACTAATTAACTAATGTAATCTCTGCATCCATTATAATGAAGGCAACTCACTAAAACCACTTAAGAGTCTTCAAAGATAAAGTTAATCTTTGTGTCTATTTTTTGCTCTGTGTTTCTGGTGATGCAGGCATGATGAATCATCTCTCTGATCAATACAACCTCTTGACTCCTGGAGTCTGGATTATGGCAGAAGATTAAGCAAAGAAACAGCAGAGGTGAAGAGGTGAATCAAGACGTGGTTTAAATACACCAGAGATGTGAGTTTAATCATGCGGATGACTGTTAATTGCTATGACATCTGTATGTTTTTAATCTGTTTTCTTCCAGTTTTACTGCGGTAACTGCCACCAGCTGACAGCGAGGACTAAGACAGTCTGATCAAACTCAGACTCTGAGGTATTCCAGAGAGAGGGAGCGTGCGCAGGGGCTCTTTGATATCAGAGCTGGGTAATCCACTTTTTTATTCTTCTGTCATGTCTTCATCCCTTCGCCAAAGTGCCCTTTCATTAACCTTTGACTCCCGTCGCCATGGCGTTTGAAGTGCTTGGTTTTAACTGGGCTTAACGCTTAAGTCACTGTTTTTTTTTTTCTCCCTCTTTTTCTCTCTCTCACGTCTTTTATTTTTTTTCTGAAAGTATCACTTTCTCACAGGTCTGTTAAAGGGCACAGGTTAGAAAAATCATCATTACTCCCTCTAAACTTGTGTTATCAGACTTCTCTTTGCTGCTAGTTATTCAATTAGATAGCAGTGATAAAGATATGAGTGTTGATTCCGGATCAGAAGATTTTTTAAAGGTTCAAATGTTTGAAATAAAGAAATATGTGTTGCGTGTTTCAGTGTGAACAGTTCATGCAAACAGTTCATGATCCAGTGTTTTCAGTGTCTAAGAGCAGCTAGGTTAACAGTAAATGTTGTTTCACATAAATGTGCTATGAGCTTAAGCTGCTTATACAGTAGCATACATTTGGGAACGCAACGCCTCAACCATCTCAACCAACTTGTAAGCAGAATCACTTATAAACTGGCAGTTCACAATAATAGAGGCTTCAAGGTCTACCTGCAATTTTCCACCAAAATGAGGGCTTGATGGTTAAATGTTTAAAAATAAAAAAGACAAATATTATATATATATATAAATATATATATATATATATATATATATATATATATATATATATATATATATATATATATATATAGATATATATATTATTATTTAGATTATTTGTACTCTTTAATTATTTAATATAAATATTATTATTGCAGTTTTACTGCTGTATTCTAAAAACGTAATAATTATTGCATCCTTATTTTATTAAACACTCATTTTTTATGTAACTAAGACATTGTAATATTAATCTTATTTAATATTTAGATTTTGGAATATAATAATATCATTTTTTTTTTTTTATCTGTTTATTATTATTTTTATTATTAGCAGTAGTAGTATTATCACTGCAGTTATATTTATTTATAATCACAAACATTTTAGACAAATTGTGCAGGCCAATAAACAATCACAGCAAACCTGGAGAATTTTAAAAAAGAAAAATTTTGACACAACAAATGTTGTAGTCTTTGGGACCTATTTGAGCAAACTGTGGCAGTTGGAGGGGTGAGACCGATAAATGCATTGCTAGAGCCATGGCTTAATAATAAAAACTAATACAATGGTAAGAAAACAAGTGAGTTCAGCATAGGTTTTACTCTCACTTTAATCTTAGAGGTTCATCAGCAGAACATTAATTTCTCATGGGATGACACTTGCGGAAGTGTCTCTGTAATCTTTGCACAGTACTGTATTAAGAGCCAGTACAGCGGAACAGAGGATGAGATCCCAAATAGAGAGTAGAAGGATGGAGGAAATGGAGTGAAACTGTAAGGACAGGTGGATAAAGACAGGAGGAGTCTCAGGAGGAGGGATGGATTAAGAGGGCAAATTCGCAGTGTTGACCAACAGAAAGCTGCTTGGTTTGAAAGTGATTTTTGTGTGAGCTGTGATTCATACTTTGCTACACCTGTCAATTGATCTTTTTGCCCACATAATTTAGCCATAAAGAGCACACATTAAGAGTGTAAATAAGATACATTTTGACCTTACAATAAGTTTTTTTAAAAACTAAAGTTTTTTTGGGAAGGAGGAGAGAGAGGCTGCAAAGGAAGGCGAGCCAGGACTGTAAAGTTTAATTTTGATGAAAAATGCAGCTTCTGTTTGTGTTCATTTTTGAAGACATTGTGTGTGTGAGTGTTGGCTACAGCAGAAAGTGGTTTGTGTTTTCAGCATTGATAGAGTTCCAGCATATATTGTGTCTCTCTAGAGGTGTTAAATATATCTCTGTTACAAAACGTTCTCCTCCTTCTCTCCACTCTCAGAGACGGACGTTTCCAAACTTATCCTGTCCAGTCATCCTACTACTGTGCCAACTGGAATCCCCCACTCACCTCCTTTCAAGCGATTTTCTTATTCAGTCAAACCTTTCACTTACTCACATTATCAACTCCTTCTTCACTCTGGAAATTTCCCTCAGCAATTTAAGCAGGCTGGGGTAAGCCCACTGCCAGAAGAAACCATCTCTAAATCCAGCACTTCTAGAAAAAAAACTACAGACCGGTATGCCTTCTTCCATTCATTGCAAAGACCACTCGACGAGCTGTGTTTCTCTGTTTTCTTGTACAGAACAACCTCCTGGACAGCAACCAATCTGGCTTCAAAAGTGGGACCACTCAACTGAGACCGCCCTGCTCTCGGTTATGAAGCTCTGTGACTGGCAAAGAGCAGCTTCAAAACCTCAGTACTCAGCTGGACCCTGTCTGCTGCTTTTGACACTGTTAATCACCAGATTCTCCATATCCACCCTCAGAAAGATGGGCATCTCTGGAAACGCACTCCATTGGCTTAACTCCTACCTGTTGATAGCTCCTTCATGGTGTCATGGAGGGGTGTGAAGTTTCTAAGTCACAACAACTTGCTACTGGGGTTCCTCAAGGCTCAGTACTGTGGCACGCTTCTCTCTCCATCTACATGTTAGGATTGTCATTCAGAAGCATGGCTTGTCCTACACTGCTACGCTGATGACACTCAACTCTATTCTCATTCCAACCAGATGACCCGACGGTAGTTGCTCGCATTTCAGCCTGTCTGAGTGACATTTAGCTGGATGAATGGACCTCACCTTTACCTCAACCTTACTAAAACTGAACTGTTGGTGGTTCCTTTCAACAAAAACCATTCACAAACTTCTCGATACAGCTGGGTTCGGTCAACACATAACTCCTTCCAGGGACAGCCAGACAACCTAGGAGTGTGATGGATTCTCAGTTAAGCTTCAACAGACATATTGCTGACCCGGTCCGTAGAATTTGCCTTATTCAACATTAGGAAGATTAGAACCTCCTGTCAGAGCAATCCACCCAACTTCTTGTCCAATCACTTGTTCTCTCCAGACTGGCACTATTGCAATGCTCTCCTGGCGGGCCTTCCTGCATGTACTAATCAAGCCTCTACAACTGATCCAGAATGCAGCAGCGAGGGTTGTCTTCAATGAGCCGAAACAGCCCATGTTAACTCCTCTCCTCATCAGGTTACACGGGCTACCAGTAGCCGCTCGCATCAAAATTCAAGGTGGTCTGATGCTTACAAAATAGAACCACTGGCCTTACTAAACTCACTAGTTCCCTTTATGCCCCTTTTGCGCTATGAAAGTGAACGACGCCTTGTGTTGCATCCCAAAGAGGTCTCAAAATCACTCTCACGGACTTTTTCGCGACTGATCCCAGCTGGTAATGACATCACGATCTCAATTCGAACAGATGAGTCTTTACTCATTTTCACATCTAAAGACTCATCTTTTTTCGCCTGCACTCAACTACTAGGTACTTACCTTTTTTCGTTTTCTTTCTATCATATTCCAAAAAAAAAAAAAAAAAAAAAAAAAAACCTGGCTACGTGTTCTGTACTAGACTAACTGTTGTCATAGGCAACATGTATACCGTTGTTGTTTTCTCGTTGATCTGATGTTTCTACTGTTCTCCATTTGTAAGGCTTTGGATGAAAAGCGTCTGCAATGTTTACCAGAGTGTAATGTAAATGAAACACTGGAGAAACACACAAACGCACACTTTGAAAAAGCTAATGTTTACCAGAGTCTTACTAGTTGAAACTTTCCTTACTTTGCTTTTGCCCTGACATCTTTCCCTGACTCCTTGTTATTAAAATGAAACTTTTTGAACTTAATGCCTGATGGCCACATTTGGAGGTTTTATATTCATCTATCAGATTCGTCTCAACTGTAACATTCACATTCAGCATCGAAGGCCTCTGTATTCAGTGTGAACGCACACACACACTTCAAGGCCGTTCTGTCAGTTTCTATAATATTTGCATCACACCTGGATAGCGACTGTACACCCACCCATACTCTCTCTCTCTCTCTGTCTCTCTCTCTGTGTGTGTGTAGTAACGCCTCACTGTAATCACACCTGAATGGCACACAGATGGAATCAGGGGTATTTAGTTCTGTTAAACCTCTTAAGGTTTAACAGAACTGACCACCAGCAATTGGACTGACAACATTTATGATCAGACCACTTAAACCACTTTAGAATGTAATCAGAAATGCATGTGGGCACATTGCATTTGTAGTGGAAACGATAATCAGTCCAAATGCCGTACGTCGCAGACAGCAGCAAAGACTGACCTGTCAGTAGACTGCTGTGTTAAAACAAGGGTTTAACTTTGTCATTTATAAGCAACTTTCATAGCAAATTACCATCTGATTGGAAACTTTGGGGGAAAAAAATGCTTCAAAAGTTTGCTGTCACCAAGGAATTTATTTATTTCATAAAAAATACAGTAAAAACAATAATATTGTGAAATGCTTAAAAATAACATAAAATAACTTTTGTATTTTAAAATATTTTTATCAGTAATTTGTTCTTGTGATGTTTAATCAGAATTTTCCTGTCTCCAGTATTACACAATCCATCAGAAATCACTCAGCAATCTTTTTTTTTTTTTATCAACATCTATGTTGACAACAGCTGTGTTGAATAATATTTTTGTGGAAACTGTAAAACATATTTTTTTAAGGTTCTTTGATGAATAGGAAGTTCAAAATAACAGCATGCATTTTATTTTATTTTTTGCACCAATATAACTTTATAACTTAACTTTTGTCACTTTTAACCAATATAAAGCATTCTTGTATAAAAGTATTCATTTCTTAAAATATTTGGATAATAGTGTGACTGAGCTTTTTTTTTTTTTTTTTTTTTTTTTTATATTATTATTTTTTTATTTATTTATTTTTTATTTTTTTGCTGTTTTGTTTTGTGTGTGTGTTTTATCTTTATCAACATGCAGTAACATAGCATAGTAATGTATTTGGTCACAAAATCCACCCACAGGTGGTCACAGGAAATGCATTTGAAACGCATGTTACTACCAGGTATAATTGACAATGTGTCTCAGCTGACCACTTGTGGTCGGCTCACCCGTGACGAATGTTAATACAATCTGTTACGCTTATAAGAGACATTTGCATTCATATAACCATCTTTAATGAACCACGGGTGTATTCTTTGAGAATTTGCATCTTTTTGACACTGGTTTATTCTGGTACTATATTTGTTCAGTCCTCTGGGGGGTATGTCAGAGATGTGGGTCAGAATTCCAAGAATAATCAAATATGTATGTCATAGGATCATATACGTAGTATATGAGCAACAAATATAGCTCTGGAATAAATACAGTGTCTGAAAGATTTATTTTGAATGCTTGTTAGATGCAATATCCTGTGTTTACACCAAGTGCATTTCAGACTTTTTGGCAGGAAAAGAAATTAACTGAAAATTAATCGCCCTTTCAGAATTCTGCAGGGATGTTATATTTGCTTCAACAAATAGAAGGACTAGAACATGGAATTACTCGTGTCTTTACACATAATAACATGATTCATTTCAGCAGATTAGCTGTGAGTGAAGGGTAATTGTATGCTTGTGTTTCTCAGCAGGTGGGGATCAGTAAAATAGTGATTCACACTCTCAGGTTCTCAAAGATCTTCTGGCTCTGTGCTCGCCTGTCAAAAACAAACTAAGCTGACCAGACACCCGCGTTTTTTGGAAACAGACTTTTTTTTTTGTTAGCTTGTCCCTGGCTCAAGCTGTCCTCAGAAATGTGCTTGTGTTTTAATGTATATTCAAAACTTTGGGGGGGGGGGGGGGGGGGGGGGACTATATACCTTATTTAGATGTTGCTAGCTATTTCACATGCAAATCAACATTATGTGTACAGTTGAGATTAAAAGTTGAAAGTTTATGTTCATGAGAAAAATGTAAGCATCATTTTTTAGTTTCTGAAGGGCAGTACTATGCAAAATATAGTTTTACCCTAAACATACAATATTAAAAAAAAAAAAAAAAAAAAAAAAAAAAAAAAAAAGCTAAAATATTACTCGTGAACAACCATTACAAAACACAAAACTGTTGTGGATCATCTATGTAACGACACACAGTATTAAAAATCGAGCATATATTCTGCACAGACACGATAAATTGATCAAGTGACAGTGATATTTTTAATGTTACAAAAGTTTTCTATTTCCTAAAAAGGCTGTGGTTTTGAATTTTCTATGCGCCGATTCGATACGCATATTGGGTACCAGTCTCCGATACTGCCATTCTTTGCCGGTCAGACAGGGGCGATCCAAATCCGATATTGTGCGTGTATTCTGTGCTACTGTTAAGACGCACAAAAGGCATAAAAGCATTATAAAGCACGTTTTTGTGCTCTATATTCCAAGTCTTGTGAAGCCATATGATAGCTTAATGTGAGGACAATATTTAAGTCCTTACATTAAAGTTTAGGTAAACTCTTTTCTCCGCTGTGGCTGTCAGTCATACTCCATTCAGAATTCAAACCCTGGTCACACTGAGTTACAACAGTCCGCTCTGTAAAACTCTCTCCAAGATCACTGTGTCCCCATTATTATACTTGATTTGTAGATAAATGTCAATGATTTTGCAAGTATAAACTGTATATTGTCATATGTACACGTTACACAAACTCCCCTAACAATCTACCATAATTAACAATTAAATTTCATCCCCACCAAAACTAATGGAAAAGCAAAAAGTGTTCCAACCATCCCCACTCTCCCCTAACATTTTACCAGATTTAGTGATACACTTTTATTTCTTCCCCACTAAATAATGATTTTTTCACTAGATGTTTGGATTTATAAAATTATTATGCACGTATTTTTTTCTAGAATAACTTTTGATGCTGAATTATCCACTAATTTATTTTTATTTTCTTTATAATGAAGTAGTCTGTATTTTGTAGATTGTGAAAGAGTGATTATCAGTTCCACACACAGAGATATGGAAATAATAGATTGATTTAAAAAAAGAAGAAAAAAAAAACAAGCTAAACTGAAAACTGCAGTAATGACCGCTGAAAGTTCAGCTTAGCTGGAATCACAGGAATCATTTACATTTTAAAATATATTAATATAGAAAAGTTATTTTAAATTGTAATATTTCACAGTATTATTAAAGGTGCTGTATGTAGGATTGACAAAGAGGGGTTGAACTAGGTATTGCAGTCCAAATTCAAAATATTGGAGAGGGTTTTTTTCATTCGGCCCCTCCTCCTCAGACTTGGCACAGACAGGTTGCCAGATTGACAACACCAACAGGAACGGGTGCACTTGATGATGAATTAAATTAAATATGCTGTTTTTTCCACCAACTTGCAACCCAGGGTGCCAAAATACAATTGGATAAACTGGTAATGGGCGGGTTTCACATACCAAAACAGAGACCGACATTCCGGCCCTGAACGAACATTTTCAAAGGAGTATAACTGACTATATCATTGTTTTTCAGATAAACAAGTGTTAACTTAGCATGTTTCTTAAATATCTGCAAACATATTATGGTATTTTTATGCTTTAGTAGAGTCAAAAACTTACATACAGCACCTTTAATTTGTTACATTTTTTAACACATAACCTCAGTTAGCATAACAGACTTAAATACTTATGAGTCTGGGTCGCCCTGCGCCACACACAAACCTGAGGAAACGGGAAACAAATTAGCCAGTGTTTATAAGTAAGGACCCTTGTGTAACAACTGTCCAGATGTTTGCCTGCCTGACCTGAGCCTCATAACCACTGCAGAGACACCTGGCCATAATGCCCACACTCTCTGGCCATATGTCAATGCACACGCACATCTATGCAAGCTGAGATGCACCAATATAAATAATAGAGCAATCTGATGCGCTGCAGTTTTCTTGTTTTGCCTTATAATGTTTTTAACATTACAGTATGTGAGACCACCGTCATAATCTTTCTTCATGCATTTTTTTTTTCTGTATGATTTTGTTGTGTGCTTGTATTTCAATTTGAAGAATCCTTTACAACTTTGTTTTAAAATTCAAAACGAATGCACATAAAAATGACCACACAAATGATTCGCATGAATATTAGTTGAAGATGAAGGTCACCACAGTATAAGCAGGGAAGGTTGTTGTTTGACATGAGCGGCCCTATTTGAGTCTTAGATTTTAGAGCAACAAAGATGTATTTCTACTAGCATTCCCTTCCACACACACAAGACAAATATTTAATCCCCCCTCAGAAAAAAGAAACACACACAAACAGAGAGAGACACAGATTCCAGTGTCAACGTTAACACACCTCACTTTAATCAATTCTAATCTGTTTTATAATAAAATATTGTTCATATGTCTCCATGTACCAGATCAGAAAAACAGGATTTACTTACAAACTTATCCAATCTTACTTTTTACTAACTTCCTTTCTTCTTCTTGCATTTTTGATTTGATGCCCTCATTTACATCGGTGGAAATAAACAGAATAGACAGTGAGAAAGAGTTTCTACATTAATAACTAGTGTTTTAGATTTTTGTGTTACTCTAAACATACACTATTAAAAACAAAAGGTTCTTTATTATCATGTATGTTTCTATATAGTGGTAAAACTTATTTAGAACATTAAAATGTTCTTAACCCTAAGAACAGAATTTGCCCTTAAGATAAAGTGTAACAAAATTCATTTAATTCTTCTAACCCCATCAACAGATTTGTTCTTGTTTTAATTGTAAACTCAATTCATTTTGATCAGTTTTACATAAAACAAGACTTCATATCTTCTGTCTATTTTGCCTTTTTAATATATCTTTATTTAAGAATCTTTAGATAGACACACATTCTGTGGAAGAACATCACATTTTGCAGGGTGACCAGATACTAAATGTTATTTCCATATTCTAGTTAGGCTACTTTGCTGTTTGTAAAATGAACTGAAAAGTAATGGACGTCTGTTGGAAGTTGTATTTTCATACTGTTGCCAAAACAACTCATTGTGTGTTCATTTAAACTGCTTTTAAAACTTACCCTGACCTGCAGAAACCCTAAAAGAAAAAATGGTTCTTTTAAGAACTCTCCACTGAAAGGTTCTTTGGGGAACCAAAAATGGATCTTTCCAGGGAATCACTGCAAAATCCCCCTTTTGAACCTTTATTTTAAGAGTGTAGTTGTTTACATGATGTTACGGTGTGTGTGTGTGTGTGTGTGTGTGTGTGTGTGTGTGTGTGTGTGTGTGTGTGTGTGTGTGTGTGTGTGTGTGTGTGTGTGTGTGTGTGTGTGTGTGTGTGTGTGTGTTGGATTGTGTTGTTCTGGATCTGATACAGTACACTGGCATTAATCTTGGAAAGCTGCTCTTGATCACCCCAGCAGGTGCAGGACAGAGAGATTCATCTGCAGTCATAGTCCGACGGCAGCTCTGAGACTCTGGCAGGAAGGAAGAAGCATGGATGCTGTCTTCCCACAATGCCCCTGTGCTTTCCTTCTAACGTATGGACTCTGACTACAGTGGAGAAAAATGCTAGTCTGCAAAATTTGGCTCTCAGTATAAAAAATGCAGAAATAAAGCCCTCTTTCAGCAGTATGCATGAAATATGGGAGCCAGCTTTAGAGGAAATATAAAGTCAATAAACATCTACAAAAACAGCCATTAGCTATACGGGGTGGAAACTGTTTCTGCTCTGCTGAGTTTTCTCGCTTGCTTGTCGTGCGTCTGTGTCACTTGTTGTGTCACTAACGCTACATAAACAGTTGACCGAGGTGTGTGGTCTCACTCCAGGTCAGTGCAATGGGAGTATGACTTTATTGATGGTTTTGTAATGTGTTCTGGCTTCTCTGGTCTTTTCTGGTCTTTTTTCCTCAGCAACCTCATGAACTGCCTGCAGCTTTTAGATTGGTTCTCCCTAACTCAGCAAAAGCTTAATACAGACCGAAATTAAAATCTTATAGCAACATCGAACTGATCAAAAGTGCAGTAAAAGACATTTATAATGTTAAGAAAGATTTTGATCTTTAGATTGGTGTTGATTTGCTGGCTTTTGAAGTTTAGGTTACTGTTGTTAGTGTAACCTGCCCGTGGGTTGATGTGATAAAGACAAAAAAAAACCAAAAGTCCTTGAACTGGGGAGGAGAGCGGTGCACCTCCCCCTTTTGGCCGCTCTTTCTTCGTGAGACGCAGCCAACAAGGAAGTGTGACCAACAAAGGAACTTAAACTGCAATTCATTGACTGGCCACTTGAGGCTGGCTCCAAAAGGGAGTCAATCCCATAGACTCCCCATGTTAAAATGCCCAACTTTACAGCAGAAAGAAAACATGTTTACACCCTGGTACAAAAAAAAGATTTTGGTCTATATAGCTAATTTTGCCCTTCATGACAACTGTGAGGGGGTGAATTTTTTTTATAACTAATCCGTTTAAATTATATTAAGCTTTAAAGTTCTGCATAATTAAGGGTGTGGCCACTTGAGTAACAGGTGGGTTACCGCTGCTGACACTGCCATCGCACTAGGTGGGCGTGGCTTCAGCAACCAGCTCCTGCCTTTTTGCCCATTTTCGATTATCCGGGAAAGACATGCGGTGACGCGGTGCCAAGATGGCGATGGCCCGCTCCGCCCACTTTGCATTTCAAAAACGCTCTTCAGGAATCTACAGGTGACGTCACGGACACTACGTCCATGTTTTTATACAGTCTATGGCAAAAACATGCAGAAACAGAATACAATGAATATTAAACAAGTATTAAACACAGTAGTAATGTTTATGTATTAAGGGATCTAGAATATGGTCATGCAGAATAAGGCATTAACATGTGCTTTATAAGTACTAATAATCAGCCAATATGCATACCGTACTAAGCAACTAGTTAATAGTGACTAGTGTTCCCTAATCTAAAGGGTTACCATTTCATGATTTGAATAATAGCCCAAAATATTTGTTATTGTGCTTTGTGCATATGTCAACAAAGTAAAATGGTACTTTTGCAAGGATAAATAATGCATTTTTTTAAAGTAAAAACAAAATCATCAGAGATGATCTGACTTTAATTCAACTCTGAAAAACCTCCTTTCGCATGTGAAGATTCAGATGAAGAGCCAATCAAATGCACTTTTGTCTTTTTATTGAAAGCATAATCAAAATAAAGACGGTCAAAGTTTCAGTTCAATTCAAGAGAAGTCACCTGCTGTAGCGGCTGCTACTCTAAGGGTCCCACATTTGGCTGCTGGTGGGTGTTAATTTCACACCTTGTTCATTATACAACAGGTAGACTTTTCTAGATGATTTTTTTTTTTTTTTTTTTGTCAAGCTCATTATATTCCCTGCTACATCCAGCCAGTCAGTTTTTCTCTAAATAAACATTCTGCAAGCAACTCTTACCTCAGCATGACTTCATTAATTACAGTTTTCACACTAATAAATATCCTTTATTGGACCATTTCAGTCTTTAATGTGGCCTGTGAGTAATGGAACATTATGAAACGGAGCATTTGGATTAGATGTTTAGATTAATAATATTTAATTTTCTTTTTATCAGTCACTGGCGGTGACAGAGTGTCCAGGTCGGTATACACACACTATCTGTAATCAACCTGCTGGGCTTCTATCTTTAGCAGTATAATAAGACATTCCGCTCTTTATGTATCGCAGTGGGAAATGAAGACAAACGGTGTTTCTTTGCAAAGTAAGTGGCTTGGAGAGGCTTGTGGCATAGTGGTGCTGGTATTGGAGTGTTGATAGTGTCCAGTTCTGTTTTGAATGGTTTTGTGTGCCCACACAGCCCAGTGTAATCTTTCACTGTGTGAGTAAAGGGAAACAACAGTGTTAGCCTCTTGGTATTGTGTGTGCCATACAAAATGCCAGCTGTGCCCGTTTCTATCCAGAACTGACAAGGAATGAATGCCTTTAACCGCATTCCCGGATGAGCCGCCACACACGGCTGTTTTCTGATTGTGTGCTTGTGTTTCCTGCTGACTTAGGCCAGTTGTCTTGGGTTGATGGAGGGGGCAGGAGACTGTTCATCCAGTCCTTCCAGCCTCCTGGCATGCAAACTAACTCCCAGACACACACACACACACACAGAGTCTATGCAGACATAATCCCATTGGCTGTGTGTGCCTCCAACACTCCAGACGACTGGGGAATTATCATCTGTTTAACACATTTTCATTTATAACAAGTCAGACTGTGATACCAGCACAGAAATGGACATGAATTTAAAAACTGACCCTAGTTACTCTCTTTTTTGTACATGATGTACTAGTGCACATTGTTCCAAATTTAAAAAAGGAATGTCATAATCTTTCCATTTTTGCTGATCATTTGGACAATGATGTTAACTAATAGTCAAACAGTTATTTTAGGCACAGTTTCAGCAAACTTTCTAAACTAAGATCTGGCTCATTCAGATATGTAACATCTACTTTTCATGTTCCGAACAATTCCTGATGGAAAAAAATCATTACTTTTTTATTTCATTTATTTCGTTTTTTTACCTACACTGCCATTAAAAGGTCTGGGGTCAATGTTTTCATCAAGTCTGCATTTATTTGATCAAAAATACAGTAAAATATATATATACATTTTGTTCCTGTGAGGGCAAAGCCAAATTTTTAGCAGCCAATACTCCAGTCTTCAGTGTCACATAATCCTTCAGAAATTGTTCTAATATTCTGATTTGTTGCTTGAGAAACATTTCTTGTTATTATCAATGTTGGAAAATGTGTAGGATTTTTTCACTGATAAATGCAAAGGTCAAAAGAGCAGCATTAATTTGAAATAGTAAAGACATTTATAAATTTACAAAATATGTTTGTCACTTTTGATCAAATTGCATCCTTGTGCAATAAAAGTTTTTAATTAATTAATTAATGTAAAAAAAAAATCTTACTGACTCCAAACTTTTAAACAGTGGTGTACATTGTTTTACTTGGAAGTATTTCACAATAAAGAAGAAAAATATGAGCTATGAAAAATTTGCTTCATGCATTCATACAGTCCTAAGCTTCAGTGTTAGTGTATTTTGCCATTTGTTTTGTAAGTTTGGAGTTTAATATGAAAGTTAAATTGTGCTCTGAAGAGGACATTCCAATAACATGAAACAGTGAGTCTTATTCTCGAATAATTGCATAAAATAAGAGTTCTTAGTTGTGTGTAGAAAAGGTTTTCATTTAAATGTATTCTTACCACCATTATAGTGTGTGAGTCTGAGTGTGTAGTTAGTACTTAGCATGATACACCCTCATAAAAGGTCCATATAACAATTTTTGTTATTCTGAAATAAGTACAATTATTGTGTGATTACTTTAATTCTTATAACATGAAAGTATAAAAACTGCTTTACACATTCCATATTTCTAAGGCCACCATCTGTCTGTGATATTTGCATGTATGTGGTTTGTGTTGGTTCTAAATTTAATCCTACATTTAGAAAAACATGCTAAACCTTTGATGACTCAGTTCTTAATTAACTCATTACCAAGGAATGTTTCAGACTGAGAACAGACTGGATGCAGTCACGTTAGTCTTGGTGGCATTAGCTGAGAAAGACAAGCATGAAAATGCCACCATGAACAGACTGAGTGCTGTAAATGTCATCACATCTCTATTGTGGTGCTGGTTCTTTAACACAGAAGATGTCACATAACATGATGGCCATTTGAGTTCTGCAGTGATGCTAGGAGAGGGAAGAAAGCTGAGTTGTGTTAATATACATGTGTGTGGTTAATGATGCATGAATGTTGGGAGGAGATACTGGCTATTGAGAAGCAACTATTACCTTATTGACCTCTTCATCTAGTCACATCCCTCTTCCTCTTTTGCTGTGGATCGTGTTATTTTAATGATCAAGAATTTATTCCACCCCAACAAGTGTCATAAGCATTGTTAGTTTCTGTCTCTAATACAATATTCTCTGCCAGTCTGACGACAAAATTTGTATTTGTTGTTGTGACTGCCCCAAACTTTTCATGTTGCATATCTATTTATAGCTAATTCACAATGCTTTGCTAAGTACATCAAACATGTGGAGTAATTTTGTAGTTGACAACCCGCGATGGTAAATAATTAACATAAAAATGCTTAATTAAATGTGTGATAGATTTTAATCAATGCTCAGCGAGCAAGAAAACGAATTCTATGTGTGCAAAAAATGCATCACGCTGTATAAATAATTATTTAGTGACACATGCTGTGTGCAAGTGAATGCCATATGTAAAATGTTATAATAAAGACAATCAAAAAAGGATGTAAGGATGCTAAGTATATCGAGTGAAGAGATGATTAGTTGGGGAGCGGTATTAAGACATGTTATATATCATACATGTTTTAGCTGAATGATGAAGAGCAGTGAATAGACTGGAAATAAATGGGATGGGCACAATTGTAGCACAGTTGTATGTATTTGACATGATAGTGCTTGCCGTTTTACTGTATGGCCTCAGGATAGCCATGGACACTTGGACGATAAATATTTAAACAGAGGGTTCATGAATACATATCAATGCATAGAAAGAGTCTTCGTGGACTGTGAAGTGTCTTGAGGTATTAGCTGGTTCATTCTCCACTGCTGTACCCAGTTACTGTGCTTGAAATTCTGCAGTGAAGTGACTTTATTTTTTTAATTTACTTAAAAAGAAATAGATTTTTTAAATTAACTTTACAGTGCATTTTAACAAATAACAGAAGATTAAAGTCTTGACTAGCATTGTTAGAATGTTCACCTATGCATAGCAAAAATGAGTGCACTTAACTACGGTTGTTGAAACACATATATGAACACAGCATATGTTCTTTTATTTAGTTGACTTGGAAATTAACAGAGAACTTTAACATTTACAGAACTACTGTATATGAGTGCTACAAAAATGTGTGCTGAGTGTCATGAAAATGACAACTACAGCTCCATAATGGGATTGCATTTATGCAAAACCAATGCCTGGATCATATAGCTTACCTAAAACACTATTATTTTGCTGCCTTGTGAGCACTGGTATTTTCTCTTTTGAAAATGCAAATCTTATTTTTTCTGTTATGCAGACTTTAATCTAGAAGCGAATTCAGTGTTTTCACAGTCCCAATCCTTATGACCAAGAGTCTATGTGAATATCACTGAACATGTGATTTAATGATTGAGAAATGATTCATGTTGTATGAAACACATGTAACAATGCTTGCTTTTCGCAGTGATGCTGAGTCAGCTTAGAACAAATCGAATAAGAAACATATTACACTAATACTCAGTTAATGTTATGAATGTCTTCCATATTAAAGTCAGAAGTCTGAAGCTTAAAACAGCACATTATAATTCCCCTGTTTTACACAGGCATTCACGTGTGCACCTCCAGGTCCGTTCTCTCAGCATAAAGCACTATGCATGAACAAACCACATTAACAGTCAGGACAGCCTCTGTGTGTTTTCGGGAAGTCACTGTAATTGTAGGTTGCTTGTCTCAGTGAGTAACTGCAGCGTAAAGCTGGCGCAGGCTGTGGCCTCAAGCATGAAATTACAAGTGAAATTTCATTTGCTTCACATCCACTGTCTACACAGAGATCATGGACAGGTTTTAACACGTGTATATGTGCATGGGGCAGTAATAGTCTGCACAATTGTTTCACAAATTTCTGAAGAAGTCCCAGCAAAAAACTACAGTTTGAAAGCTTGGGGTCAGTATTTATTTTTTTAAGAAATTAATACATTTATTCAGAGAGCATGCATTAAACTGATCAAAAGTTACAGTAAAGATATTTATAATCTTATAAAAGATTTCTATTTCAAAAATATTTTTTTTCCATCAATTAAGAAAAACTAAAATATTAAGCAGAAAAACCAATTCAACATTGATAATAATAATAAATGTTTATTAAAAAACAAAAAATAATAATATAATAATTACTTAAGAATGATACAACAAAGAATAAAGAAGCAGCTGCTGAAAAAAAATAATCTCCACCACAACAATAAAAAACAACATAAAAAAAAATACAAAAAAAAAAAAACAGTTATTTTTAATTATAATAATAATAGTAGCACTGTTATAGTATACATGTTTACTTATAGGCTACTGTGTGTGTGTGTGTGTGTGTGTGTGTGTGTGTGTGTGTGTGTGTGTGTGTGTGTGTGTGTGTGTGTGTGTGTGTGTGTGTGTGTGTGTGTGTGTGTGTGTGTGTGTGTGTGTTTGAAAAGGTATTGAGTGGGGACCCCATGAGAGCATACTTGAGATGTTTGTGTGTGTATTTGACCGTGTTTGTGTTTAAAGATTATTCTCCCCTGTAGCTACGGTTGTCTTGGCATTTATCTTGCACAATCTTTAATGAATTAAGGGGACATTGAACTTGACATTGATTTGTTTGCTGTGGTTTAAACAGTAATACGCCACACAGACACTACTTCAAGTTCAGTTCAGTTCAGTTTAGATGTTTTATATGGTGGCTGTGGATAAGAATTTGGGTTGATGACCCACATTCAGACCCAGAAAGGGTCAATCCATAGCCTGTAACTGACATTACCTGGCGCTAAGTTTAAATACCAAAACCAAATAACATTATAATTAATGATCCATGTAAGCTGCGAGAATACATGGAAACTGAGCTCTGACGATGCTGCTGTCCATGCTGGAAAAAAATAGAATTTGCAGTAAACAGAAGGTAAACTCAAAAATAGGCTATGGGTGAAAAAGAGTGCATATATCTTAATTCTAGAGCTAAAGGACTGGGCAGCCTTTCAACTGGTGTCCATCCATATGGTCCATCCGAATGGCTGCATTAATTCACAAGAGGATTAATTATGATTAATTTGTGTGAACATTTGTGTGAGATTTTATGCTCATACTACCAACAGAAGCCCAAAATGACCACTCATTATTTTTGTGTTTTTTGACTACACACAATTTAGAGTTTTTAGCATTACTTCATGATTATTATATCCTATACTGTGTGTGGACCATATGGATGGAGTGTGTGTGTGTGTGTGTGTGTGTGTGTGTGTGTGTGTGTGTGTGTGTGTGTGTGTGTGTGTGTGTGTGTGTGTGTGTGTGTGTGTGTGTGTGTGTGTGTGTGTGTGTGTGTGTGTGTGTGTGTGTGTGTTTGTGTGTGTGTGTGTTTGTACACACACACACGCTGACACACATATATATATATATAGAAGATTGATAATGATAATAATTGATAATAATTGTAATTATTTTATAGAAATCTCCATATGTGAAATAAGTTTTTTTGTCAACAGGCTCAAGTGTACCGATCTGAGAACAAAAAGTTGTGGTGTTAAAATGAGGGCAGTAGACTGTAATTTTTTTTTGGTGGGTTCGTGCTGAGTACATAGTGAAAGGGATTGGTGTAGATTAGCATCTGACAGGATCAGACAGTCTGTGCTCTTGACCATCCCTCTTGACTGTGTTCAGTCAATTCCCGAACAGCTGAGATGATCACTAACACTAAAACAGATTAATTGTGTCAGTTCTGTTCTTTAGAAACATTTTCCTTTGCCTGGAAGCTCAGTGTGTTACTTTAAATTGTCATGAAATGTCTTTTTTACCATTGTACTTTTATGCAGTTACAACTAAAGAAAGAAAACTATTTTCAGAAATTATTTTGTGCTTTTCTGATTGAAATTTGACTGTAAGGTAAACCGCTTGGTGATTGTCTCCCTCCTCCCAGCCGCTGTCACATTCAAGGTGTTTAGATGACATGGAGTGTGTTTAAATGAAACCCAGTGTACAGCAGCTGTCAGAAAAGCAATCCTGCCTTTTCAGATACAAGATCAATTTCACAATATGGTGGGATCCAAACTAATGCCCCCCACTGATGGGATCCAAGTCTATACCTCACCTCAAGGCTGCTGCCTGTAATGTGTAATCTGTGTGAAAATATGAGATTATTGATAACCTTGTCTTCACCGGGAGAACAGAGGTGTGACACGTAGATTAAATTCTTGGAATTGTCCCGAATGTTTTGCTGGAATGAGACATACATTTTTTTTAAATGGCAGAACAGCAGCAGCTGCAGTCAGACAGCGTTTACTCATCAAGCAGCGTGTGGTCACAGCATCCTGTGGACGTTTCTTGAGCAGAGAGAGGACACGGGCTCTGAAATCTTCCATCAGTGTCTAGTGCGTCCCTTATCCTGCTGTACCGGTGGGAATGATGGGCGAAGTTTAAAGATGACAGTGTTGCTTTGATTAAAAACTGTTTTCAGCCAAGAGGCACTGTTTGAAGGGTGCAGTTTACTGTAGTTGAAATGGAACTGACGGTACACATTTAGGGCTGTCAGTCAATTAAAATCATTAAATGCCATGATATAATTAACAATACCAATTCAAAGTTTTAATATTTCCTGTTTTCAATATTGATAATAATAAGAAATGTTATTAAAAGCACCAAAACAGCATATTAAAATGATTTCTGATGGATCATGTGACACTGACATATTCAGCTTTGAAATAACAGGAATACGTTACACTTAAAAATATATTAAAATAGAAAACAGTTAATTTAAATTGTAATCAAATTTCACAATATTATTGTTGTTAATATATTTCTGATCAAATAAATGTACCCTTGGTAAGCATAAGAGGCTTCTTTAAAAAAAAAAAAAAAAAAAAAAAAACATTTAAATGTCATACTGACCTAAAACCATTAAATGGGTAGATCATTCAGAAACATTGCATTAATTGTATAGCATACAAAATTATTAAATAAGTATTGCAAAAAATAGCTTTAGAGGTCAGTAATTGTTCATTTCCATATAAGTGAATCTCAGCACAATTTTCACTGACTTATAGTCCATTACAGACCATTTTGCAAGCAAGTCTAATGCGGGGTTGATGCAGGGGATATCTGGTATTCCAGCTATGATATTTTTAGACTGTGGGTTTAAGAGATTCCCAAACTTTTTCATGGACCTACCTAGAAAGGTTTAATATATATATATATATATATATATATATATTATATATATATATATAATATATATATATATATATATATATATATATATATATTTATATATATAAAAATTTAATGGAGAGAAACACATTTGTTCTCTTTAGGTTAATGTTTTTACATATTAGTTTCATTGCAATATTATTAGTTTTATGGTAACGTATGAAAATGTGGATAATGAACAAAGTTATACAGTTGAGAGAAAGATTACATTTTCAAAGATATAATTTCATTTTTTTTTAGTGGTGCAACAAGTGAGAGAAGCCTAATGGCTATACAGAGGGAATGATTCATTGACGTGCCAAAAAAGTGATGTTGAATCAGAAGCTGCTATTAGGAATTTGATAAGTTCATTCAGTGAGGGATTCATTCAAACCAGTGACGCTTCAGTTTATGATTCTATGATTTCTCTATTTCAATGATTCTGGCTGATAAGAGTCATTATTATTATTAATGTAACATTGATTTTTTGTTTGTTTGTTTGTTTGTTTGTTTGTTTGTTTTTTAGGAATCTTGGATGAATAGCAAGTTCAAAAGAACAGCATTTATTTAAAATACAATAGAAAAAAGTAACATGTCTTAACTGTAACTTTTGTCTAAATAAAAGTATTTAAAAAAAAAAAAAAAAAAAAAAAAAAAAAAATCTTGCAGAGCCCAAACTTTTTAACAGTACTGTATCCCATCCAACAAACGTGTTAACTCTATTTAATTTAACAGGTATTTTTTCATATTTCAGACATGGGATGAACCTCCAACCATTCTCACACTATGTGCGAGCCACAATTGCAATTTGCAGCTCACCAGTTTGAAAACCACAGGTGTTTTCACATGCAGGTTGCCATCTTTGGCTGTTTTATCACATCTCTGTGTTTTCTTTGTATTGAGACCCCTGCATTCTATTTGATTCCACTACTATATTAATCACACTAAATTAAAGCATCCTAAACAAAATATTCCATTATCGGTGTGTTAAAGCCTGTGCTCAATAATCAAATTCACTCAATACAGCTAGGGCCATCAAACAGTCCACTCTACATATTTTTCATCTCTCCTGCTTTAGATACATGTCAATCAAATGTTAATTAGGCGTGCCTGTGTGTGTGTATCATTTCTCTCTCTCTCAGATATATCTCTCTCAAGGATAATCACATTGATTAACTGCCTGGCTGATGGGAAAAGAGTGGAGTGGATCTGTGTCAATGGAGAGCGAGAAAGCGAGAGGATTGGCTTTATTGATTCATCAGCGGTCACATTTAGCAGTTCAGTAACCTGTTAATTCACACCATCCTAGAAAACTAATTATCACCATGTGTGTGTGCTGTCATTCAGTCTAGCAGCGTTTCTTGAACTTAAACGCTTAACTTGAAAACATCACCCTGACATCTGTTTATTAATTAATATTATATATTTGAACAGTTCTTAGTGGATTAAACATATAGCTATTTTTTCACCGCTTAAATATAATGTGGTGTATAACTAGAGTTCATATAAATATTGAACAGACAAATAGTTTTGCCACTGCAAAAAGACCAAATTCCTTAGATTTGCTCATACATATACTGAATGAGCAGTGGAAGAATAGAAACGCTTGAGTTAAATGAGATCTTGCACTCAGACTGAGAGAAAGCGATAGAGAGAGAGATGAAAAGAGCATGTTAGACCCTTTAGCCATGCAGATTAAAGGTTGATAAGCTTTATCAGCATGCCACTGAATAATGTGAGCTGCTGGATTATTGTTTCTGTGGAATTACACTGTGTGTGGCTTTTTTTTTTCTCTCTGTCCCAACAAACACACACACACACATGCAGAGATGGAGGACGGCTGTATTACAATACAATCACACAGCGACAAGCCTGCAGCAATTGTTTGAAGTGTCTGATATTCAGTCATCGTATGGAGGTTAAGACAGCAGGCTACCCTCCCAGAATGCATTTAGCCCTTCCATTAAAAATCAGCACACAGATTATTCCTCTCAGACCTTTCTTCTGTCTTCTGGAAGTGTCCTTTTTGCTTCTAGTGTTTCCCAGGGGAGCAGAACTTCTGTAGAACAAACTCAATGTGAAAGAAAAAAAAGTGTGTGTGTTTGTCTAAGAAAGCAAATGGAAAACAAGACCATGTTTGGACCTCTGACCTGGACCTAGTGGCTTTACTATAATTTGATTCTGTTATGGATGTTGAGAATTCAGGTCAAACCACCTGAAAAAAGGCACATAAAAACCAGATGCTCAATCGCTTAGCACCCCATGAGATCCCCATGAGGAAACCGGCATCATAAACGGACTAAATAATGTTTTATTGAAATGGAAAATGATAAAGGTTTCTGCGAGCATTGATGAAATAGTTCAAAACCAAAAAATATATATATATTTTTTTTTATCATTTTTGTCCATACAGTGAGAGTCAGTGGAATTTAAAACAACATTGAAGCCCACTGACTTTAATTGTTTACCAATTTTTTTCTTGGGGTTCCATAAAAGAAAGTCATACATGTTTGAAATAAAATGAGGATGAGTAAATAATGACAGAAATGTCATTTTTGGGTGAGCTATCTCTTTCGGCTTAGGGCTGGGGATAGAAAGTGTCATTATCTCAGTATAAACACAGCTGAAGTCAATGGAAACTCCCCACTATGATAAAAAAGCATAGTTTGTGTGTGTTTGTTCTGTGGATTGTTTATTTGATTTTCTTTAGATGAAACACAAAACACAATAAAAGCTGTATAAATTTAAAGCATTCTGTGCCCATATATTGTGCACGTTTATCAGAAGAGATGACACAATGATGTAGTCATTTTCATTCCTTTCATCCCTCTTGCTGAATCCCATTAAATTCTTGCATTCTCCCCCGAAAGAGTGGTCATCTCTCTCTGTCTGGGTTTATGGAGTCTACCTCAAATTTTTGAGGACAAAAATTGATTGTGCAAAAAATATACTCCTCCAGTAATATAACCCTTCCACTTCCCCCCTCCTCTCTGTCTTTCTCCCTTTTTGGTCTGGCACAGGAAACTGTGCGAATATCTGCACAATTTTTCATTTATACCTGAATGGTGGAGAAACTGCTCATAATTTCAGTTAGGACTAGCTAAACTACACCCATGCTGCCCTTTAGAAAAAGTGATAGGTTACTAAGTTGCTTGCAGAAAGCAGCTAATTGCATTAAAGGTATTTATGGGGACAATATATAAGCTATTAGATGATATTTAAGTCAGCAATATTCAGGTACAAAAACAGTGAGGATGTAAACTGGAATAAAAAATAAACAAATTTAGACTAAATTCAACAAATAAACACAAAAATACAAAACAGTGTCCAGATAAATATTTGGCTAAAAACAGATACAGGTCTCAAATGAATCTTTGAATCATTTATTTACACTATCATTCAAACGTTTGGAGTCAGTCATTTAAAAAAAAAAAAAATAATAATAATAATAATAATAATAATAAATAAATAAATAAAAATGAATACTTTTCTTCAGCAGGGACAAAAGTGACACGGATCCACACTTCAAAAATCGACCTGAAATCGTAAACCATCCGGGAAAAAATGTTTCACGCTCCTGAAAAATGTAGTATGATAGTTACTTTTAGTTAGATATTTTCCAACACTGTAGTGATTACTGCTGTAATCTACTGGAGAAATTTTCATACAGCAAAATTAGTTTCTCAGAGTGCATTCTCATTATGTAGTCATTAGTGTGCACTTCCTACTGCAGAAGATAATTGGTTTACGTACCTCCCACCACATTGTTTGTTTGAAAGCTCCTTCGCTTTCAGAACAGTAAAGCAGCCATGTTATGTTGTGTACTTTTCATTATTAACTGTTTTCAACGTCTGCTGTTTATCAGTTGATGCGATTGCTTTCCTAGGGTTTTGATAACATGTTTCATGATCTCCAATAATTACTTAAAGATTGACATGTATAAGCTAATTCACATATAGACTTAGTTTGCTGCTAAATTTGGTACCCTGACACACACAAAGAAAAGTGTGATACTGCTATGTACATATTCTTTAATGCATACATACACGAGTACTGTATATTTCTCTGTGAGTGTAAATTCATATTTTTCATAAACTCATTAGATACTGGTGCTGAACAGAAAAAAGTATTATTTTTTTTCACACTTCTCTCTTTCTTTTTCTTTAGTCTATAGTTTTGCAGGAGAAGACTGCACAAAAGCTTATGAAGAAAAATAAAACAGAGCAGAGATGCATATACAGTACTCCTTATCTGAAAGGAATAGTTCACCCAAAAATGAAAATTTGCTGAAAATTGATACACTCAGACAATCCAAGATGAGTTTGTTTCTTCTTGGAACAGATTTGGAAATTTACATCACTTTGGAAACAGAAAGAAAGTACAAATAGCTGATAAAAACATCACAGTAACATCTAAACATCCAAGTAATCCATCCGACTCCAGTCCATCAGTTAACATCTTGTGAGGTGTAAAGCTTTGTGTTTGTAATAAATAAATCAATCAAGATATTTTTAACTTCATACCATTACTTCCAACCAAAATAAAAGTACTTTATCCGTAATATTGCTTTCTCCAGTGAAAATGTTGTCTTGTGAGAAATATGCAAGCAAGCTCAAGCACCATTTACAAGCCAAAACAACTACTGTGGTGGATTTTATGTGAAAGGACAACAGGGCATGGACTTTTTCACTGGAGAAAGCATTATTATTGATTATGGAAGCAATGCCAAGAACTTAATGTCTTAATGATTGATTTGTTTCTACTGGAGTTGTGTGGATTACTTGTGGATTATTGAAATGTTTAATCAGCTGCTTGAACTCTCATTCTGATGGCAACTATTCACTGCAGATGATGCATTTCAGAACAAGTGATGTAATTCTACATTTCTCAAATTCTGTTCCAGTAAATGAAATTTTTATTGAACTTCCTTTAACCTGTATTTTTGTCTTATTGCAAAGAATTTATTCAGGTTCATTTAGAAGTTGAACAAAATGTTATGCACTTTATGCTTAAAACAAGAAAAAACTTATCTTCTTCAGTTTTGGTTCTCATATAAATGTATCTTGTTTTAGGAATGTTCAGATTTTTTATACTGGAAAACAAAATGCTGATTAAGTAAATGATATAATGCAGTATGTGTGCTATGTATTCATGATGGGATAGAGCACTGGCCCACAACCTTGTTCAGGTTACTTAGCAACTGACAGCACTAATTTTCAGGGAAGTTTTAATTATAATGAGAATCACACATGAGTATTGTGTGTGGTGTGCTTTAATTACCCTATAGAGAAGGTTATCACCCTAAGGCCTGGTGAAATCAATTTGTCAGGTAGGATCGAACATTACAGTACAGTGGAAGAAAAGCAGACAACAACATTTCTGACTGTAATCCATCTATTAACTTCTTTTGCACATCCTGAACAGATGTTTGTGTCTTTAAAAATCAAATAAATGTATTTAGTTTGCTTGTTTATCTTTGATTATCCTTTCTTACCCCTTAATTTATCCCCTCATCCCTCTCTCTCTCTCTCTCTCTGTCTGTCAAATGAGTTGCGCACAGCATGTGATGCCATATTCAAGATCTGCTGAATGTTTCCACATTATTGAACAATGAATACAAGCTGCATTTTAAACAGCAGATTATGTTTTCTGGCGATGGAAGGTCATCACGGGATACATACTAATGAATCCAATTAATTCCTAGAGGGGGATACTGGTGAATTCTTTCACACTGTGTTTTAAAAAAAACAGTATACAGCATGTGGCACCATATTCACCATACATACAAACAAACATCTAATAAAATGCACTTTATGTGAATATATAATAAAATAATCAGAAATCTTGGCCATTGCACAAATATAAAGACAGTTTTCAACACATTCCTAATCACATCAGCTGCAGAACTGTTCCTTCTATAGCTAAATAACTGATTGTTCAGTTTGCTAACGGCGTTATAGCCTAGCAACGAGCAAAATGAGGTATCTCTATCTTATTCACAGCAAGGAATACATTGCTCCCATTCTGTTCTGCATTATGTGGATTTTATGTGAGATCATTAAACACATTAAAAACAAAACAAGCCAAAATACTTTAAAAACCCAAATAATATCAGTGTAATAGCCATTTAATACTCAGAGGTGCCCAAACTGTATCCAATATTAGTTAAGCTGACAGCACTGTTCTCAGAATGAAGAATGTAGCAAAGAAATTGCGCAGGATTTAAATATTATAAATAACAGTACCTTTCTAGCTCAGAATGAGAGAAACTCATCAAACACTATTTTCTTCTTAATTCAAAGAATTTTTTGTTTTGTTTTTTTTTTTTTTTTTTTTTTCCTTTTTTTTTTGTTTTTTGTTTTTGTTTTTTTTTTTTTGTTTTTTTTTGGTTTTTTTGCTTTTGTTTTGTTTTTTTTTTTTTTTTTGTTTTTTTTTTTTTTTTTTTTTTGTGGTTTGGTTTTGCTGGCGAAGTTTTGTGTGTGAGGTCATTATTTTTTTTTTTTTTTTTTTTGGCATTAACAATTATTTAACTATTAGTTTTTTCAGAGTTTTTTTTTTTTTTTTTTTTTTTTTTTTGGTTGTGCTTTTTTTTTTTTTTATTTCTTTTTTTTTTTTTTTTTTGCTTTTTTTTTGCTGGTTTTTGTTTTTCTTGTTTTTTGTTTTTTTGCTGTTTTTTGCACATGTGAATTTGTTAAGCTTCTTAGTGGTGAATTCTGTGGTATTTTATCGAGAAGGAGAAAGGAGTATTAAAGCTGCTGCTGGTGTGAGCAGCCATGAGAGTGACGAATGACTGAAAGAAAGAGAAGGAACGCTTCCTGACATTCATGATTAATTTTCCTGACAAGAAATTAATTCCAGGAATAATCAAGCATGTTATATCCTTCTTTTACCAAGAGAATTAATTTTCAGCCTTTTTTTTAGTTTTGACATAGATTTAGGAGAAAAGCATCTGTTAAAAAAAGATCTATTCACACGCAGCTTTTCCTGTAAAATCCGGCAAGCTGTTCTGCCATATTCTGATTACATCTAGACTTTATATATTTACATTTATTCATCTAGCAGATGCTTTTATCCAAAGTGACTTTCAAAGAATGTATACACACTATCGTTCAAAAGATTGGGGTCGGTTGGAATGTTTTTGAAAGAAGTCTCTTATGTTCATCAAATCTTAATTTATTTAATCAAAGATACAGCAAAAACTAATGTTGTTAAATATAAATGTAATTTTAAATATCTGTTTTCAATTTGAACATATATTAAAATATATATATATATACATTTAGAAAATATTGTAAAAAAAAAATTGAATAGTGTATATATGTAGGGCTGTTGTCTAAAATTCACAGATATATATATATACATTTAGAAAATATATATATTTTTAATTATTTATTCCTGTGATGGTAAAGCTGAATAGTGTATATATGTAGGGCTGTTGTCTAAAATTCACAGGCCACATTCATTCGTTTATTTATTTATTTATTAAGAGTAGACTATACATTATAGACTTGCAATATATCAAATATATGTAATTTTTTCGGTTAAATATCAAATGATGTGCACAATGTGGCCTTATTAGCAGTCATAAAGCGTATGGGTCAATAAGTCGGATTGATATATTTCTGTCAGTAATCAGTATTTCTGACATGATGGCACAGATATGCTGAACCGAGTTATGTGATATTTGCCTTAATATCGTTATTATTAATACCAACACACTGCAAAAAAAAACTGCAAGCGGAAAATTAATTTCCGTCCACCCCATAACCCAGTCTGCTCAAAGAGGCAGTCAAAGCTTCAGGGAATCCAATGAAAATTACCTTATTGGGGAGTCGGAAAGTGTCTGAGGTGTCATCAGCGCTGTTCTGGGATCAGCTCAAGTCACACAGCAATTATAAGATGAGATACCATGAAATCTGCACTCAGACCAGTTTAAATGACCCACTGTATTTCTAAAATCTTTAAGGACAGCCTAAAGCTGTATCACGTGAAGCAGGTCTTCTGGCCTTTAGTGTGTGTGTGTGTGTGTGTGTGTGTGTGTGTGTGTGTGTGTGTGTGTGTGTGTGTGTGTGTGTGTTTGCGAAACAGACAATGATTTCTTCAGTATGTTTTCTGGTGTATGTAAGCATATTAAATGGATCAGAATGCAAACAGAAGTCAGCATGATCCGTCAGGACCTCAGCAGGTAAATATTTAAACACCCCTCTCAGAGGCTGCCATGGAGACAACCTGACACAACAACACTGCATGTGTTTGTGTGTGTGTGTTAGCGTTTCACTTCTATTTACCTGAGCTGGGGAAGCACACAGAGCTTTGAGTTGCTTTCATTATTGAAAGTATCAATAATCCTAAAGTGGAATTGCCAGCAAGCGAACAGCAGTGCCTAAAAATCTGCTAGTCTGCCCAAAGTGAGAGAGACGATTCATGAGCATGTGCTTCCAGACTCGTGACTGGGGACCCTTTAAACTAAACTGGTATTTTCTTCAATCAGAGACTGTTAGGACTGAGCTAAAACCAAGTTTTTTTCTGTTTTTTTTCTCCAAACTTTCACAGACATACACTCACATTTCTCTGAACCCTTGCTTTTAAAGCAAGACCAACTCCTGAGGATTTTTAGCTTCTTAACTTTAGTGTGGGAAAAAAATGTAATAGAGGTTAAAATTCACAGAAAGTTTCATTTGAAACCATTTTTTGGTTGAGGTCTTCATTGGTGAGGTGTAGGAACCCTGAGAAATTCTGTGGGACTCCCGTGTGAGTTGCTCTTAGACTAAAACTCACGGTAAGGGCTGAATGGATTTGCAGAGCTAGTGGCACTGAGTGTTACTCTAACGCTAACTATGAGAGACACCGTGGCAGAGAACAGGGTGAGTGTGACTGAATTTAATCTGAAATACACTCTAACATGATGACCTCAGCAGAAACAGATCATAATAAATTAGGCATATATTTTCTTTTCTTTTTTTTTCCCCTTAATGTAAATTCTGAGGACGGCCTGTGGTATTTTCACCTCTTTACTTAAATTCTATGACAGTTTATTTTATTATGAAGTTGATTTTACTGACTTAGTTGGGACATTATACAGCCTAAAGTGTTTGTGTTCATGAAGATGTGTGTTATATTGCCTTATAGCTCCGTATGCAGATGAATTATAAGTTCAGATTTATGTATATTTGCTTTTAGGAACAGCTGTCTGTCAATGACATGGAAACATTTTCTCTGAGCAAACCTGTAACACACCATCTGCATCAATTCCTGACCACTGACTCCTCACACACCTTACTAAAACATCCTGAGGCCAACATGTGTAAACGTTTTGTATTATATTATCACAACAATATAATATAATACATTACTATAGTAATTAATATAATGAAACAATTTTGACTTATCTCTATTTATTTTCTGATATATATTTTTGTCAAGTGACATATTTGTCTAAACTTTTTTAGAAGTTTAATATTATCAAAACAAATAACATCAATCAATCAATCAATTCATTTTTTATTTTACTTTTAAGCAAGGAAGTTCAAAAAACGAATGTTCAAAGTAACAGCATTTATCAAAGAATCCTAAAGAAAATCTGTCAGAAAAGTATTTCCACAAAAACATTTTAAAATGTATTAATACAACATTTTTTTTATTATAATTTCACAATATTGTTTTTTGTTGTTGTTTTTACTAAAGAAACCTTTCAAAAACATTATAAGTCTTCCCAACCCCAAACTTTTGAACTGTTGCATTAATGTTTCTTACTTAAAATAGTCATATGTCAACCTAATCTTTTTTTTTTTCAGGGTTAATGGAGGGTTAATTTTAGGGTTAAGGTTAATCAAATACTATCAACACTGCTTACAAACCATTCTGTATATGAGAGATTCTCAATAATATAATCAAACTAAAATTCTTTGTGTATTTTTAGGCTTTCAGATGTCACATTAGATGTGATTTTTGATCTGTGGTGACTCTTTTGCTTTGCAATTTTCTGGAAAATGTCACACACACACTCACTCATCTATAAACATACATGAGTGACATGTAGCAGAGCACTTCTAAATGACCACTGTATTGAATTCCCCTGTTTATTGTTGATGTGAGCTGCATTTCCGCTGTACCAATTCTCAAATCGCACTGATAGCCGATTCATCAGCCTGCCTTCAAAATGGTAACACTTTATAATAACGTTCAGTTATTAGTCATTTATAAATTATTAGTTAATGATGAACTAATTATTTACAAAACATGACTATACATTCATAAATGATTAATAGGTGATAAGTTAACATTTTAGTAATGTTTTATTAATTCAGTTATAAGTCCCTTATAATTTATTAGTTAATGAGGGCAGTTATTAGTCAACGAATCATTTACAAAACATGACTGTATGTTCATAAATGATTAATGAGTGGTATGCTAACGATTTTCAAATGTTAAAATCTTAAAAAATAAGTTTAAATCATGAAATAAATCAAACTGATCATTAGTAGATGGTTTATAATATAATATTATACACAATATAAAAAAATTAATTACAAAAAAATTGTTTTGTATAATTATCTCAATAAACAATTGATAATCATGTACAAATGATGAACAAACCATTAGTAAATGATCAGTCCAAGTTGTTAGCTGGGCTGTGTTAAAAAGCACAAACATGCAGGTATGCTAAAGCACTATTTTTAAGAAGAGTAATTCATTTGTTTTGAAGTGGATAAACATTTATAAATGCCTTAGTCAGGTGATTCCAGTGGGTTGTGTTAAATCCTTTCACTCATCAGCACAGACTTGTGTTCTGTGTGGAGTGTGTGGGATCTAGTGATAAAGTGAACCTTTCAACCGGTTTTACCTTCCACTGACGCTCACATCAGGTGCAGAGTTAAAGACCCCATGTGTGTCAGAGAAGACAGCTGTCTATACCCTCGCCAGTCGGCACTACAAAGTGTTCAACAGCTGTTATAGATGATGTGTAAACGCATGAATAAATAATTTACAAAGCTTTCTGCATCCCCTAATCTAAAGTGTAAAATATTTAACACTTGTAACAAAACAAATTAATTACTCTTCTTTAAAATAGTGCTTTAGCATACCTGCATGTTTGTTCTTTTGAACACAGACCAGCTTACAACTTATAAATAAATCAATCAGTCAATAAATCATATACTGGTCATTTACTAATGGTTTATTCATCATTTGTTCATGATTAACAATAGTTTATTGAGATAATGGAAACATGCTAAGTTCACATAAATGTTCATTCGTAAAGCAACGCTAAGTCCAGTTATTCTACTTGGAAAATGTGCATTCTGTGTCGGAATGCCTGTTTTTGTTTTGGTCTGTGTGATTCTGCCCACTGCCAGTTTAACCAATAGTACCTCAACACCCCAGGTTGCCAGAGCATGCAAAACAGCGTATCGCAGCCATGGAAGCCAGCAAACAAACTAGGTCAGAGATTGCAGATTCTCCCCGATCTAAAAAATTGCGCTTATTCGTGTTGTGTGTCCTCTGTCTGACAACTCGCTGGAGTGTCGCATCTGAGGAGGAGGGGGCAGAAGAAACAATATTTAGAATTAGAATAACCACTAGCTGTCAATATTACATACTGCACCTTTTTGTAAGACATTAAAATTGTCTATAACAACATTATGTAAATATGTTTGTCAACATAAGTTAATGAAATAGTCACCATGAGTTAACAATGTTTGTACTTTAACATTAAAATCAGTCAGCATGAATGAGCAATGTACAAAAGTATATTTAGAAAATGTAATTTTTAATCTAGTGTCAGTGTATAGAATGCTATTGTAGAGTGTTATTGTTTTATTATAAGAAATAGCAATGCACAATGTATCGAAGTGTATTATTTTATTATGTTTTATTAACAAGGTTCGGCACAGACTCAACCAGATAACAAACAATAATATCTAATATACCAATACGAAAAAACAAACCCAACTCTCCTCCCCAACAATACAATAATAAAATGCACTTACCTCTGTCATCCCTCCTCCACCCCAACTCCTCACTATTAAAATATTATCATCCCATATTAGGAATTGGGGGAGTTCTCTGGGTTCGGGCTATATTCC
The DNA here is from genome assembly GCF_018340385.1 of Cyprinus carpio. Lineage (NCBI taxonomy): Eukaryota > Metazoa > Chordata > Actinopteri > Cypriniformes > Cyprinidae > Cyprinus > Cyprinus carpio. The sequence goes on along the minus strand of NC_056579.1, from coordinate 13,313,282 downwards.
GAGCTCAGAGCCCTCCCTCAGGATAGCACGCCAAATATGCTTACTATTTGCTCGATCCAACTATATGTAAGTGTGAACTCGTGAATCATTTACTGTTAATATTGGCCATGCAAGATATTGGTCTATCTGTAATGACCAGAATTTCAATGTTGGTGCAAAAATAACCCAGTGTTTACTGTGGATTTAAGGAGAACAGATCTGTGTTTATATTATTGGCTTGGGCAGGCATCGCTCACCATCTTCATGACAACACTCACAGCCAAAGATTCACTAAACAAACCCAATAATCCATTCACATTTGGCCTGTAGATTTTATCTATCGACACATGGCTGTGAAATGACTGGTTCTGACTGATAGTGGGCTGGTAAACACACGAGTTACACATGTGCACACATCTGTTATTGTCAGGGCACATCTGTGCATGGCAGACATCAAACTGCCCTTCAGATGATCTTCAAAACATTTCCCAGTTACGCAGTGGTTAGCTGGCTAAAGCGGTTGTGAAATTTAGATGAATTTTTATCTGCAATCTCCTTGAATTTATTCATAAAGTCACTTAGTGCCATTATCATATAAATTTCCTCTCTTCCCATTCCAGATCTGTTCCATCCTGCATGTGTCACCCTGCACCTGGCCAAATAACTGAATAATTTCTATTAAATATTTTTGCAGAGTGAACTTTTTTTCCAGCATGATTGTGTGGCTGTGCATTCTTATTAAAAGTTCTGTGTATGTGTGACAGCACTTTTGTGTGTGAGGGAAAGTAACTTTAATGTGTTTGCCCTTCGTGTGTGTGTGTGTGCACGCACACACGCAGAGAGCATGGCAGAAATCAATTACTCTTCTGCAGGTGTGAGTGAGCGACTCCAGCTCCCCCTTCCTTCTCTCACTGTCTCTTACACACACATTCAGTGTGTCAGTGATGTTGTTCTGCGGTTAAATCTTTCGGTAAGTCCCTCACATTTTCAATAAAGTTTCTTTGTCTCTTTTCATTAAGATTTTAACAAGTGGTTTGTTGAGCAAAACCATGTAGACACACTGTGAATTATAGCACATGAGATATTATTAATCAGACCAACAGCTGTGATTATTGGAATTACTGGACTCGCTCATACACTCGTATGGAGGAAATGGAGGCTATTTCACAGTGCTAATGGATCTGAAGTTCACCAACACACCTGAGCCACTGGACATCACATTACACTCACAGGTGCTCCATTACTCTATGACAGTTTGTGTGTGTGTGTGTGTGTGTGTGTGTGTGTGTGTGTGTGTGTGTGGTGTGTGTGTGTGTGTGTGTGTGTTGTGTGAGTGTGTGTGTGTGTGTGTGTGTGAGAGAGAGAGAGAGAGTCTGAAATGCTTCTGTAATTTCTATAAGCGCAATTTATAATGGGATTACTTGGATGATGCAGGATTCAAGCAGACTTACATTCTCTGTGATTCCTGCTTTAAAATGCTTTCCTTTTTGGTTTTTGAACTAATTTTAATTTTCTTAAGCTGTGCATACAAAAATAATTTTACTTTTTAGATGCTATGTGTATGTTTCATTGTGTATCTAAAGGTACAAAAACATGCATGTAAACATTACATATGAATAGTCTACTGATGGGATCAGTCTGCATTATCTTAACTGTGAGCTGAGCCTGTCTTGCAGTGACCAGCGGAGGAAAAGGCCCTCTAGCTGAGGACAGACGCTGATGTTAAATTGAATGATGTCACTGATAGCCCTAACAGCCTGTCTGCTCATGCAACAACTCAGATAAACATGTAGCCAGCGCCGTCTGGACACTTTTTTAATTAGAGATGGTGATGACTGAGTGTCAAACAGTTACTTGAGAGTGTAGCGATGCAGTTATGTTGCCCGGAGGTTAGCAGGTTCTGCAAGCTAGCATTACGAAGCCATCACAGACAGCCGCCAAACACCAAAACACCTAATTTATCCACAGCAGATCACAGTAAAACGCATAGACCATGAAGGCCAGGGCTATCAAGAGGCCAAGGTCATTGAAGAACAGTAAACATTAATCTTACAGTGATCTCATTTAGTCTTGCGCTGAACTCTACTCTCGCTTAATGTCCATTTAGAGAGGCAATTCCAAGAGCTGATTTCAGCTGAAGCTTAATGCATTTTGTGTGCTTGAAACGATAAGCATAATTGACCCTTTGGTTTGGAGGGGTTTTCAGTAAAGAAACAACTTGAAGTTTAATAATACCAGACTGGATGTATTGTGTCAGAGCAGCTACCATTTTACTTTATCACATTTACTACTTAGAAGTCATTAAAGAGGAGGTGAAAAGGAGGCGAAATGGAGAGGATGGGATGTGAATGGAAGGAGAGGAGTGGATAGCAGCATCTGTTGTGCAGTATACACAGTAGCTGCCTATGGAAGAATCTAATAATGGCTTACTGCATCAGAGCACATTATATTCATCTCTATAAAGCTCAGCGCTGGGTGGCGGATGCCATGTGAATTCCCATGGAGGTACTAAAGGGAACCAGCCTCAAAACCCCATAAACAGCTCACTCATAAAACACATTCTATTTTAAAAGCACCATTTCAGTAATGCACCATTAGTAAGACTCGTAATCAGGCCGCTGCATTTCCTATCTGCCGCGTGTGATGTGTGTATGTGAGCGCTGGTAATCTACATCACTGCAGCGCTCTATCAGAGGCCGGATTGTTTTTTTACCCACAAATCACACAGGAAGAAAGTGGTGGCTAATGCAATAACTGAGTGAGTAGTTTTGGGAGCGTGTGTGAGAGAGAGGCTGTTGGGTAAATGGCCTTTGGGCAGGGAGTGAGAAGAAGAGCAACACTTTCGTTAGTCATGCTTCCGTTTTGTGTCTCTCTCCTTCAGTTTGATTCTCTAAATCTCTTTTTCTCTCTCTTTCACTGGTTTATTGGGAAGGTTGTAGTTTTTAATGGGGTCCTCCTGTCTCCCCCTGGATGACACTTAAACTCTGGCCTCGCACAGCTGGATGGATTTTAAAAAGTCCTGTTAAATATGTAGTAAAAAAAACTGGCAGCCCTGGCTGTTGTATATTCTCTGTATAAAATATGGCGGCAATGTACCAGGCATTATGGAAGAAATTTTTTTGCTTGTATATTATAGATTTTATAACTGTATATTTCATAAACTGATAAAATGTTAATATCCCAAACTTGAACTTTGTATTTTGAAAGAGACTGATAAGTTTATATAAAGTTTAACTTTTATTTAATTTGAACTTTCTGTTCATCATTGAATCCTGAAAAGAGAGCATCAGTTTTGACATTGTTAACATTGATAATAATTAGGGCTGTCAAATGATTAATCACGATTAATCACATCCAAAATAAAAGTTTTGTTTACATAATATATGTGTGTATACTGTGTATATTTATTATGTATATATAAATACACACACATGCATGTATATATTTAAGAAGAATATGTTATGTTTATATATCAAATATATTTATATTTAATATAAAATATTAGAATAATAAATAATAAATGTATATACATGTAAATATTTTCTAAATATATAATTTATGTGTGTGGACATTATATATACATAATAAATATATCCTGTACACATACATATATTATGTAAACAAAACTTTTATTTGGATGTGATTAATCGATTAACATTTGATAACATAAAAAATCTCAATATTCTTTGAACACCTAATCATCATGCGACTTTGAAGACCACAATAGCTCATTACTCACCTGCTGAAATCTCAGCTTTGTCATCACAGGAACAAATGACATTTTAAAATATAGTAAAATATAAAACAGTTCTTTTTAATAATAACTATATTTAACAGTATTACTGTTTTTTTCTATATTTTGATCAACTAAATGACATTTAAATAATCATACATACCCCAAACTTTTGAACACTTGTGTACAGTATATAAATATATTACAGGTTTTTATATTCCAATCCATTCAATCCATTTTTACTCCCTAATATTTTTTTTCAAGAACTTGACTCTCATTTTCTCTCACATCTTTTACAGTATATTTTTAATGTGCCATTTTTACATTCATTTTCCTTTAAAATGTTTAGTATTGAAAATAGTATTTGAGTTACAAGCAATTTTTGGACATATGGATTTAACAATTGGCTGTACATCTACAATGTACATTAATCTTTGTTAATACCGCAAAGACCATTGATGTTAATAGGTGGAATGTGTGAATAGATAATATACCAAATATACACTACCAGATATATTTGGCATTCTGAGTAGAGAAAACAGAAGACAGTGAGAGCCTGGCAGACAGGGAGATTACATTAAATCCCGTACATAAGAGGATATCAGCTGAATTTTCTTTAAGGCTTTGAGTTTTGTGGTGTGGCAAGAATATTGTAAATATTCATGCCCTCCATAACGAAGAATTGCTTGAAACTTTCTTAATAATAAACAATTTTTCATGCAAAGTTTGTGAAAAATATTTTGGTAAAAAAATTGTTGAAAAATGAATGAAGTGTCAGGCCCTGGGTGGTGTAATTCTTCACTAATATTATCGTTATGACATTTGTGCTTGGATCAGTTTAGGATGAGCTGCGTCTAGTGACTGATAGCCCAACAATCAGCATTCATCCTGTATTTCATGATTAAACTGAACCTCTAGTGCGGAGTCTCCTGCGTTTCACTTTAATTGGTAACAGCAAACAAAGTAACAAGGACAACTGCAATAATTCTCTTCAACTTCATGGCCTTATAGATCTTTTGATTCATGTTGTCAATTTGTAGCCCAACCCGGAAGGCAGCTTTTTTAAACAGCGGTTTTCATATTCACAATTGAGGTATGATTTGAATGTGTTTTAGAACAACAAAAAAAGTGTTCTCTTCAAATAATGTTGACTGCAGGCTTTATTTTATTTCTAAAATAAGAAAACGCCCATAAGACACCCTTCCATGTTTTAGCACTACAAACTAAACAGCTCTGCTTTTGTTTGTTGTGTGCTTCATGTTCGAGTGGTGTTGTACAGGTCTGAAAAAAAAAACCTACGGTCAGCAGCTTTCAGGGACCATCTGTGAAATTATAAAACAGCCCCACTTATATAGAATGAATCAGTTCACAGCAGGCAAACTGAGTGTGAACTGATGGGCGGAGCCTATCACGTTGTAAGCTATATGGGAAAACTGACAGGTATTGCAGTTTCAGTTCAAATTATGCTAGACTGGGACACTAAATGCACTCTGCTCTCCTCTGCTGATTTCCTGCCTGTTCCGGCTACAGCAATAACATAAACATGGATCCGGGATCAGCCTCCCGCACTTTTACACCTCTCTATTCTACTGTATGAGGAAACGGCATGCTGTTCTGGGTTCAGGGGGCAGGTGAGAGCCGAACTGAAGCGAATGCAGGGTTCAGAGGTGTGAAATAGAGATGGGTTTGTCTCACTGGGCTGGAAATTGGCTCCCGCTGCGTACCCCAGTCCTGCTGTCCACTCATCCATCTCATATTTCCTTCTTTTGTTTCGCTCTCTTCATCCTTACTTGTGTGCAGACTACAGATCTAGTTCCATTTCCCAACTGTCATTAAGTTTTTTGGCTCATTTTGTTTTGGTTCTGTGTCCTCAAGCTTCCGTTTCCTTTTTTAACTCAAAGCCGCTATCATTTTACAGAGCCGAAGATAAATGGATCACCTGGGGAAGAGAACTTTGTCTACCATTGTTAATTGAGCAGATTTGTTTAACGTTAGGTTGCAGAAAACTATTCCTTTTTTTCCTGTAGATGTCAGATGAATGGGGAATGACAGAAAATGAGAGTGAGAGAGCGAGGTTAAGGTGAGGCGAAGCACTCTCGTGGGTTATCAGTAGATATGTTGGCCATGGAAGAGTGCTGGCAGGCTCAGTTATCCTGAGCCATAATCACGTTTGGAAGATTGACCCGAGGTGGAACTCAGAACTCGGGAGAACGTTCCGGAACTCGGTGCGGGGGCATCTGTCACTTTTTCTGAGTGATGTGCCATTGGCTGCCGCATAGTTGGATGAGATGTATTGTGCTTTTTAAGCAGGGAAGGCAGTCTGCTTTTATGAATACACTAGAAAACATTCATCTAACGCTGCTTGTTCTTGCAGCTCGAGTACCGAAGCGCTTTCTGTGTGCATATATATATATATATATATATATATATATATATATATATATATATATATATATATATATATATATATATATATATATATGTATGTATAAAATAACTATGATCATATGCTCATTTTATTAAGCCCATTAAGTAAAAACTCTTATGCAATTCTGTGTAGATAGCCATTTGTCTGAAGGACTGCCTGTGGGTCTTTTTTTATTTAAATCACTCTTAAATCTCTAATGACATCTTATTACATTTACATGCTAATTTGTTCGTTTTCACCTTCATTTACCCTGTTATGACCCCATATCACCCATTCAGAAATAAACTACGTACATTTTAGTATTAAAAGGCTTTTTATCCCCTTCATGCTGATAAAAGAGGATCAAAGCTATTGTTTATTTATGCCTATATTTTTTGTGAGTTTTAAATAAAGTATTGAATACAGCAGTATTCATATGTGGGGAAATTGGCTCCTTTTTTTGTATTCCAGCAGCTTACTAAACAACTGCTGAAATGTCATCCTTTTATTCAAATACTTTGACGTTTGTATATTTTTTCCTTAACCTCAAGGATTATTTACTGCAGAGGATGTGTACCCTCTCTGTACCTGTACTTTTATTGATTAGGATGACAGCATTTTAGATATTCCCAGAAAAATTGCAGCATAAAACATTACTTTTTCCTTTAAATGATGATTCCATCTCTCAAATTTCCCATTCATTGAGGGAGTGGAGTATATCTGCTCATCAATAGTTAGAGTAGTGTTGGATAAAGAGGAAACAGAACTGAAGGCAAAGGCACCATGGCTGATAGGATAGGCCTATTTGTGAACTCACTCAAAACCCATAAAATGTACACATACACACACACACACACACACAAATCATTGGGTGTTTCTTCAACTATGGACACTTTACACACACAAATGACAAACATAACACACATTCCATCATTTGAGATGTGATGAAAATTATATATTTTTTTTTTAAAATTACATTGTTAATCATTTATTAACATTATTTATTTATTTGTTTGTTTGTTCATTTATTAATACTATTATTCATATAACAATTTACAGATGACATTTTTTCATGCAGATTACATTTTCAAACCGTGATAAAGGCAAAGCAAAAAAAAAAAAAAGTTCAAATGTTTAAATGTGCCCTTAACAAAAAAGTTGCAAAATGGTTGAAGTGTGTTGGTTTGAATAAAAATCAATCCCTGGACATAAAAGTGCCCATAGTTGAAGTAACATCTAACTACCCACACACTAGCATATGCACACTGCCTTTGTCTTTCACACACTCGAACTCACACTCACACACTTCAGCCTCCCCCACACAAACACATCACCTCTTATGCGAATGTATCTACTGTCGTTCTTGAGTGAGCGCTTGAAATGAGATGCTCCCCGAGTGCCTGAGAGTTTGTGAGCGAGACGGAGAGTTTGTGTTAGTGGCTCTGAATCTCTTTAATATCCATGAAGGAGGGATGAAATCGTACAAAATAAGAGGAAATAAAGCAAACAGAATGATGTGATGGTGAACATGGATTATATCTATCTGTGAGATGCTCCGAGCTCTCTTTCATTGGCGTGAATAGCCTTGAGGTCAGACGGCTGTCTGAGACAATGACCTCTCCATGCTCTGGGATTCTGAAGGAATGTTTTCTCCTTTCAATAATCACTCCTCCAAGACAAATGGAATTAATACATCCCAATGCAACATTTTACACATTTACAACATTTTAAAATTCTCACATACACAGACATCCAGACAGAATGTAAAGGTTTTTCACCCCGAGTGGAAATTTTGTATAAAACAGTTGTTTACAAGTGCACAAAACTGCACATCACAGTGTTTATGTTAAGAGGATACTTCAAATAAAATGTTAAAATTATATATATATATATATATCTATATATATATATATATATATATATATATATATATATATATATATATATATATATATATATATATAAATTATTATGGTGCATTTAACATAATATACTAGTTAATTTAAGTTACTTTGTACAGATGGTGCATTTAACAGAATATATTTGCATATTATGACGTCATCCAATCCTGCAATATCATGTGACATCAAGTCATCATTTACTAAAAATATCAATATGTATCCTGCACACTATGTATTACAATATGAATCATTGTAATAATAACCCCTTAAATAATATTAATAATATCCAGTCAATATAAAGAAAAGGAACACATTTGTGAATGTGTGCTTCTACAGGTACTTGAGCTTTATGATGAGACTGAGGGAGCGCATGAGACAAATTTTAAAAAGACATTATTCAATAATATGTAAGTCAATGAGCAGCCAAGATGAGCAATTCAGTGCAATCAAAATCTGTTCATACTGATTATTTGCACTGACAAAGGTTAAACCTATTAATCACAACCAATGAACTCTACATCATCTCTTATGAAAGGCAGTGGTGTACTTCATTCTCAATTACAGAGTGTATGTGAATGTGTCAGACATTTGTGACCTGTTGCCTGCTGACTGAGTGATCAGTGTTGTTCTCATCTCTGTTATGGAGATGTGAAATTCTCTTAAAGGTGCTTGTGTCCTGCAGCTGCCACAGCTCTATTTATAACCACAATCCTCTGCAATTTCAGAGATAGCTCACCAAAGAATGGAAATTCTTTCATTATTTACTCGCTCTTATGACTTTATTCAGTGGAAAACAAAATGAGATGTATACTTGCTTTTTTATTTTGTGTTCATTTAGTTAGGTTCAGATTTATCAATGAAGTTGAACTTATATAAAATTGAACTCATATAAGTGTTTACACTATCATTCAAAGGTTTAGGGTCAGTAAGAACAAATTCATAATTTTATTCAGTAAAAATGCATTCAGTTGATCAGAATTGAAAGACATTTTTAATGCTAAAAAAAGAGTTCTATTTCAAATACTGTTTAATAAAAGAATCCTAACAAAAAATATAATAATATATATATTGTTTCCACAAAACATATCAAGCAGCACAACTGTTTTGAAGATTGATAATAATAATAAGAATATTTCTTGAGTACTAAATCAGGATGTTTCTGAAGGGTCATGTGACACTGAAGACTGGAATAATGACTGATAAAAAAATCACAGGAATAAATTACATTTGAAAATACATTAAAATACAAAACAGTTATTTTGAATTGTAATAATATTTTAGTGTTTCTGTAACTATGTTTTTGATTAAATAAATGCAGCCTTAGTAAGCATAAGAAACTTCTTTCAGTGGGGTTTAGAAAGTAAATCTTTATTTTATGCTATTTGAAGAAGAGATTTACAATGAGACAATCTTGTATTGTTGGTTGCGCATCAATGACTCCATATCACTGACTGGAGTGTATAATGATGATGATCATCGTGATAATAAATGTGTAATAAACATCACACATTTACCAATGATTGCACTTTGACATGAGTTGTACTGTGCTTTGCTACATCAATTCTTTCACTTCTGTTTCACAATTTTCATCATATTCAGGGAGAATGTGAGAGTTGAAGCCAGGGTTATTTCTACAGTTAATTCTACACAGCCTCTGATCCTCAGCGCCAAATGAGAAAGAATCACTTTTTTAAGAGTCACATTATTAAGCAGTGCTGGTATAGAGGGCTTAAAGTGGTTTTCCCAGCTATTACAGACTTATTTAGTTCCCATCGGAAAAACAGAATATGGAGAAACATCACTAAACAGAATGATAAATCTTTCATTTGCTGACACATAATGAAATTCTAATAGGAGAACAGAACTTCCTGTTGAACCGATGAGTCAGAGGAAGATTTCCACCACACATTCAGTTAGAATTCATTTTGTTTGTTTGTTTGTTATTCATTTATTTTATTGACAGACAAAATTATGAAGGTTTTTGCACTGAAATATCACTTTTAGTGAACTTGTCATTTAATGTTGTACAGATAAGACAGACAGAAGCTTAGTTTTGTGTTAAGGCTTCTCTTATCCTGGCAGCTCTACGCAAAGTAAATAATTAACAGCTTTGAAAAGTCCATTAACAAGCTTAATGAGCTTAAAGCGGGCCTCTGTGGTTGAGTTCTACCATCCCACGGTTGCTAAGACTTAAAGCCTGTTTTCAGAAACAGGATTATTTAGAAACATCAGTATGAGGGGAAGTGGCATGACTGAACCTAAAATGACTTAATAAAGTGAATCTCCCCAGTGGCAAAAATAATGGATTTAGTTCACAAGGTTGAACTTCGGTTCTCAAACCCCTGTGGCTGTTCCGCTTGTGGATTGAATGTATGATTTTCTTGAGGATTTAGAGTGAGCAGTGGTATGAAGTGTTTGTAAAGGACTCAGATGGAAAGTTGTATTGCTCATACTGTAGATTCCTCTTTCAAAACTGTGTTCCTCCTAAAAAAAGAGAAATAAACAGGCATAAATAGCATAAAAGTGAACATACAAGATTATAGAGGTACAGTATGAAATTTATGTGGATAGCGCAGCCTGGGTAATTTGTAGAAGTTGATGAGATATATTTGAGCTTATATTGAAATTTCTGTCTTTTGACTGTTGAGATCTTTTCTGTTTCCTAAAAATGGTAAGATGTGAATTTAGCATCACAGCATATGAAAATGGAGATTCAATTTGAGATTCGCTAAAGATTACATTTAAAGTGGTATTCAATTATTAGTGTTTCAATTAACACCATCATGGGAAATTATAACTATTTTGCATTTTGGCATTTATACATTTTCGTACGATCTGTTTGCACCCCTCTGATGGGTTTAGGGTTAGAACTTCATGCTTATTTATTTATTTATTTATTTTCTAAAAATTGTACAAATTCAAACTAATTTTGCCAAAATACAGTTCACCAAAAAGTCAAATAATTTCTCAGGGAAACATCCATTAATATATGTTTTTAATATAAATATATTTTTACTCATGAGATTGTTTTGGTTTTAAAGATTAACTTGTAGTGAGCATTGGAAGAGAATACAATAAATACAATTAAATGAAAGAATGTCCATTTTGGCCCGATAACCAATATGGTACCGACTTATAATGGATCCCTAATTTTAAAGAGATTTTATTTTAACTAAGGATCTCGATTAATAATTATTTTTTTTTCATTCATAAATTCCTAGGTGAATGAATTCTTACATCTTTCAGAAGTGCAAAATCCCATGATGGTCTTGATTGATGATTGATCTGGGTAATGATCTGTTTGTGAGAGAGAGATCAATGCAGGTGTGGATAATGCAACTGTAATTGATATTAGGCTTTGTATGATTGGATTAGTGCATTGCCTGTGTGAGAGGCTGTATTGATTATTCAGAGCTCTGAATGATACACAAGTTAATAATTCCATAAATTCCAATGAGAGAAGCACACCAGCTACCACAAGATATCATAGACTAGAAAAGGCAATAAACACCAACACGGAAAGCTCATATCTAGTTTGAACTCAGTCAACTTTCAGAAGCAAAACTTTCCAATAAACTAAAGACCAGAAACCATATATATACAAACAGGTAGGCATCATTTCAGGTTGTCATGGAGATACACATCAGTATGCATGTCAGACATATGATGAAAGACTACAGACCTATAATACATTAGAAAGATCATTGAACAATGATTTAAAAACTTCTTGCCGATCAAATTTTTAGTTATCTGTCCTGCACAGAAGATTGTTTTCATCATATCTTTTCGCACCTAGTTTGTGATGGTGGGGTGTGGAATTTTAAGAAACACTCTGCAGCTGTTTTTCTGTCTCAGACTAAGTAGCTGTTCCCTTGAGGAATGACATCCCAAGAGATGTTCAAATACAGTGTGAAATGCTACTTTAAACTTTTCAAAGCTTCCTATATAGACTGAAGGATTTTTTTTTTTTTAGGCAGTCTCACATGTCAGCATCACATGTCATAAGGAAATAATTTTTGTTTGTTTAAAGGGGTTGCAGTATTTATTTATTTTTTATGCAATTATTATTTTCTTATTATAGGATTTTTTTTATTTTAAGTAATTGTATCATGTTAATGCTCAAATTTGCAACAAAGATTCAGTCGTCTGTAATTTGTCTCTAAACAAGGTCAAAAAATCAAGATAAGTTTAGAAACTGCAGGAAAACTTCATTTAAATCTAAAATATGAAAATGTTTTCTGTGTTAATGAAGTGATGACTAGCAACAAAATTAGTTTGTTTTGAGAAACTGAAAAAGATTTGCTAATTAATGTCTGTTAGCGTTTATGCATCTGCAGAAGCACACTAATTCTGATGAGTTACAATAGTCTGGCATTATATAAATAGCTCAGTCAACACCTGCCGGTTTTCTTTCAACACATATGCTGTTGTTAGATGGATGGATGAATGGATGGACAGGCTCCCTTGGCTGGCATACTTACAATATCTTCTAAAGACATGAAAATATGTCTGAAGCAGTTAAGCATTGTCATTCGCATCAGAATACATATTTATAGATTTCATCTGCTGGATCCGGAGGTTTTTTTACTGAAAAAAAAATATATCTGCAGTATTACATTTCTAAGTTTAAATGAACTCTCAAGAGAGTAACCTGCTCAGAAAATATGATTTCTGATGAACAATTAATGAGACTCAAAGAGGATGAAGTGCAAAGAATTCAACACATGCATCTCAAATTCTGTTTTCACTTAAACCAGGGTTGTTTATTAGAAAAAATGAACTGTGGGATGATAAATTAACTTAATCATAGTATAAAATAACTGCAACCATATGAATTATATAAGAAAAGTAGAGATTTTACAATTATTTAAAGATATTCTTTGTATTTTCTCTATAACCACAATTAGAGGTGACTGACATTAGATTTTACAGATAACGATAACCACTGTAGGTAGGACCTATCTGACCATCTTTTAGATCTGCTTTACAGCAGAATCTGTATCTTAATTACTTTATAATCATAATAAAACAAATACTTCAACCTCTAAAATACAGGACCTCTGAAACAGAGATTAAGTGTCCTGCTCTGTGCAGCACACAGTCAATTGTGTCAGAACAAACTTTAGCAATCGGTTAGAAGTGTGTCATCCAAAAATGAATCAATGGATCTAATTGGTCTAACCTCTGAAACAGAGATTTTGAGTGTGTTAGACGAGTGTTTTAGAAGTGTGTCATCCAAAAATGAGTCTATTGATCTGATTGACCTGCATTAGTGGATGTAACAGGTTTAGGGTTTTATGATTAATTGGAGAGAAAATCACCTTGTGAGTCCAGAAAGAAACAGAGGAGGGGGGTAAATACAGAGTGAAAGAGATGTTTAATAGACTTGGGACATGATTATTGATTAGCTACCCTGCAGCTAAATTAATTTTTCCAATCTAGCATTAATTAACAGAAATTCCCTAGTGAGAGCGGCATGTGTAAGTGAAATGAGAGGGCCTCTGTACTGAACTGGGGATTTACACACTCTCTCTCTCACACACACACACAGAGAAAGAGAGAGAGATCTTTTTTCATACACTGTAAAATGTAATAAATTGACTTAACCAATTGCCTTAAAATTTCTAAGTAAAGTAGTATGTTAATTTTAAGTTGGCTTAACTTAAATCAGTTTGTACAGATTTTTTTTTTAACAAAGTATACTTAAGTACTGTTGACTTAAAATAACTAGTTGTGTTTACTTCTTATTACTGTTCACATTACAAGGAAAATATTAGGAAACCGATTGCCTTAAACTAAGTAAAGTGAAACAGGAATAGTATGTTGTACTGACAAATGCTTAGTTAGTATATAGTTCGCTTAAACTAGAGTTCTAGTAACTAAAAAAAGAACTGTAGGGAGTAGTTGATAATTTACTTTAGGTTTACTCTTGACTTAGTATAGCTACTCAGAATTACTAACTCCCAAAGTGCATTGCGGCATGAATAAATTATGCAATTGCTTTGTTTAACTGTTGTTGTTGTTTTTTTATTTGTCAATTTTATTTGCTGTCTTGTGTCAGTAGTAGTAAAACAAAAAGAGTAAATAAAATGGTTATTGTTACAATTAATAAAATAAATAAAATTTAATTGTTGCCATTGTTGTGTTTGGCATGCTGAATGTTGAAGTCTGTGTATGACTGTGTGTGGACCATGTGAGCATGGTCGATTGCAAGATGTTATCACAAATATTAAAGGATTATATCAACCCAAATAAAAGCTTCACAAGGTGTTTATGAAAAGATCGTTAAGCATCATGAAACATACAGTAGCTTTTTAAAAATAACCTGTTAACTACTTCCCTCCCTTTGAAACCAAATAACTGTGATTTAATGTTGGACTGTTGCATCAATAGAAAGAGAATTTTATTAATATAAATGAAGTTCCAAGTGCCCAACTAAAAATTTTTTTTAGGAAAATCAGCATCAATTTATTAAGTCAGCTTATGTGATGTTCTCTCAGATTTTTCAGTTTTATTGACAGTTCAACATTCAAGATGACTTTGGGAAGCAAGTGAATGCAACTACAGCAAGAGAACTGCAGAAGTGGAGGAAATGAGTGAAAAGTCTATTAAGAATTGCCCCGCCTCAAAAACTCTTCTTCTTATTATTCT